>NC_084948.1:20829429-21129429 GCF_949316205.1 Platichthys flesus
AAATGTTTTTCATCATTTTCGTTGATTTCTCAGAACATGATTTATGGAACCTATGGCATAATAGGCAACTGATGTTTATGAGTGTGTGCAAGTTGGTGCAGATCCAAATTGATTCTTGTTGTTCTGGGTTTGTGCCCTCATCGTTCAACGCACTTATTGTAGGTCGCTTTGGATAAAAGCGTCAGCCAAATGAGATTAGTGTTATGTAAAAATAAGAGTGTTGTGAATTTAAATATGGTTTCATTAGGGGACAGTGGGGCCTCGATGGAGCTATTCTACTTTAAGATATGGAATGAACATGACAAACATGAAACAACACTGACTGCCTGTTGGAAACTGAAAACAAACGGCACGATCTCCAGAGACAGACTGACGCCCTGCAAGAATCTACTGTTGTGTGCCACTCTCCAATGTCATGAACATATATTTGCAAAAACTTGACTGAGCCCTTGAACAGTATCCACAGCTTGATGTGGAGTTGCAAGCAGCGACGCTCCACAGAGCGGTCACTCAGCCATCTCCCCTCTCCGCCACACGCTACAGCAACCCCCCCCCCCCCCCCCCCCCAAGTGAAGGAACAGCAGCAGAGGAAAGATGACAAGTCGGGTTGTCGGGAGAGAGAAATGTCCTTCATGGGCTTTGATACAGCAAATGGTGTTATTATCTGACTACTGCGTTCTCTCATTCCTCTCTCGCCCATTTCCTTGCTGCTCTGGCACTGCCATGAGGACGGAGACATATTTCACCTTGTTATTTGCATAGAGCCGTTATAATCCTCTGTGTTTGCTCCCCTTCACATTCATTTTGATATCCTACAGTATTTACGGCTGGGAGGGGGGGGGGGCTTTGCAGCATGTACCCAATAGAGGCTGCAGGTTAATGAATAAATTAAGCATTAGGAGTGAAGGCAAAGTCCTACTCGGAGGTCACATGCATTTTGCTGCCATTTTAAAACACGGGCAGATCACTGAGGAATATGGGCAGGAGAATCTGTCCAGTCAGAAGCTCGTGAGCGGCTGTAAATGCGCAGCCATCGGGGAGCACCTGAATAATTGATAGCCCCTCTTGTTGTGCTGCACAATCAGGGGAGATTCATTTCGAACTGAGGGAACATGGTGTCAGTTGTGAGCTTCAGTTTTGCTCCGTTTCAAGTCCTCATCCTGCTCCCCCGCGTTTTTCATCTTTATTCGAATTATCTTATCTGATGTATCAAACTGCTGACATGTAGCTCTAATTGATGCCGCTGACTGCCGCCTGAGCTGCTTAGATATAAATAATAAATAAAAAAAAAAACAGCAGTTGTGGGTGTTGGAATGAGACAGCAGGAAAAGCTGCATTTTAGTGCGCCCTCTATCTGAGGACTCTCGTCTTCCTGCAGCCTGGGACGTCCCACGACGTCTGTCTCCAGAGACGCTAGGTCTCACTGACACACTTCTCCAGAGACGCCAGGTCTCACTGACACACTTCTCCAGAGACGCCAGGTCTCACTGACACACTTCTCCAGAGACGCCAGGTCTCACTGACACACTTCTCCAGAGACGCCAGGTCTCACTGACACACTTCTCCAGAGAAACTCACAGCGTGAACCGTTAAAACGTGGCACTCGTGTAAAAGACTTCATACTGAGAGGCTGTTCGCCTTTTTTCTTACTGAAACTCCAGCAGCACGGCACAACACATTTATTATCTCTTCTGCAGGAAAAGGCCAACACACTGCAAAAAAATAAATAATACAGGATAGAAAAAAATACAGCCCGTATAAGTAAAAGGAAAGCAAAATGTAACTGCTTGGTGCAGATTGTTTTTTTTCTCCCCCTGCCGCTGCCACACCTTCCTCTGAGTATGACAACATATTGCATTTCTGTGTGAGTCAACGGCTGCAGGCTCAAATGACTATTTAAGTTGGCCTTGTTGGACAAACCTGAACAAAACAGAGACAGAGTAGCTATTAACAGCCCAGATCCAAACAGAGCAGGGAACCTTACAGTGCCCCGTTCTGCCATTACTGTGTCTGCCACGTCATTCACAAAATACTACAGTCCTGTGTGGGGAGTAATGTCGTCGCTTGTTGTGACAGTCTGATTGGTGCATGTGCTCCCGTGGGTCCCTGATGGATTTAATAGGTTCTATCTGCGTCCTTGATCGTGTTGTGTCGGCTTGTTTGTGTGCAACCGCCACGTGACCAGCGACTATAGAGAGGATAATTAGCCTTTTCACTGAACCTGACATATTTACATCAAACTCATGTTAATTAAAGCAGGTTCTCGTGAGCCACAGTGGGGGAAACAAACCACAACATGCTAAGTGCAGGTTAGTGTGAAAATGCAGCATCCTGCCTCCTTATTACTTCAACAACTAACCCCTTCCAGTGCCGCCCAGTTCCAGCAGTTTCCTGCTCCAGCTGAAATAATGAGGCTTTAATTCTCTGTTTTACCTACTTGCAAAAATATGTGCAACATGTACAAACAATAATCCTCCAAATAAACTGAAAAATAGAGTAGATGTGCAATGATCCAAGGAATTTATACAATGCTGAAATTTCTGTTTCCATGTCATTTCTATGTAATTACTATGTTTGCGGGAGCAGTCTTGTGATAATATATTGTTAGAAGTTGACATGAGGATAATGAGACTATGGATGTAACTGAAAACATCAAGGATATACACAGTATGTCCTTGTTTAACTGTCACCCACTCACAACCTGACAGTCTTTAATCTTCTTATAAAAGATAAGCCACTACACTGAACACAGACCTCGTTCTCACACTGAGGTTAAGATCAGCAGAAACAGTCGTATCTGCGATGTCCGTCCAGGATAAAGGTCAATTCAAAGGTTTCATAGCCTTGAAATCGAAACATTTCGTAAATAATAAATCCATATCTAATAAATAATCAAAAGAAATCCCAGTAATTTATATTTTTAGATCTGTGCCTAAAGTTACAAAGACTCTAATTGGATTGAACTGAGATAATTAGTTTTTTCTTTTGATAAATGTACGTACATGATCATGTTTCCTCAGCAGCTCAACTCAAACGTATGGAATATTTATAGTAGAACAAAATAAGCTGCATGTCGCCTTGGGAAATTCCAAACAGCTTCTTACTGTCCTACTTACATACAGATACATACACATAAAAGGGTTATTTATGAAATATATGTGAAAACATATATATATATATATATATATAGACGCTTTGCATTAATCCTTAATAAAAAACTTTACACTGTGTCGATCAGCATTGTTTCAACTGTAGGGCTAAATTATTTTGAGTTAGAGCAAAACATTAGAGGATATAAACCTTTACAAGTAATAACACAAATTGAAGACAGGAACCCAAATAAGAGTTTAACATGGTGAGATAACGTTGGCAGAGCGATGCACTCTCTGCTTTTTCAATCAGTTCAGGTATATTACAATAAAACATGTTATTGCACTTGAGAGTCATCAGCATCTTTGCACACACCTCCCTCAAAGTTCCAAAGAACAACAACAACACCAACCCGTAAAGCGGACCGGAGCTGAAGCAGAACCATCCAGGGAGATCTCTTGACTCACAGAGCACAGTGGCAATCTTAATGTCAGACTTTCCAGGTCTTATTACAACAATGGCAGTCGAGCTGAAAGAGGCGGCTGATGCTCCGATAATTCAGACACACAGGAGCGTGAAAGAAAGCCTCTCTTTGGAATGTAAGTGTACGTGAATAGCCTCTTAAGCACATATGATGGAACTATAAATAAGGAATATATGTAAATTGAATATGCTGATTCATTTTCATTAAATTCATGTGATTATTTCCGGAAACACAGGTCTCAGGCTTGTTTTCTGAACAGAGGCTTGATTCACATTCACTGTAGTTTTAAAACAAAGATCCATGAGGATTATGTCCCATTTGCAGCTTGTCTTTGGGATCAGGCGGCAATTTGCTGATCTGTGTGTGAGACGGTGAGTGTTGCTGCTCTGCACACGTGGGCAGCGAATGAGGAGAGATGTTTGCTCACCTCTCCATCATAATCTCTTGCTCATCAAACAGATCTATTTTCTGCCCCCCCTTTGTACCTTTTCACTGGACTGCAAACTCTGACAAAGTGCCTGGGCCCGTAATGATGATACATGAGAGTCATCCCCAGGACGTTGTCAGATTAAGGGGATGTGCTGTGGGTGTAAACCTGGGCGGTGACACGAGGAGAGTAAATAAAAAATATGTCAGTTTAATCCATAATTCAAAATGATTACTGATCTTGTGATGGAGTGCGGCTCCGAAAATGTTGGGAAACCAATTGAATTAAGTTCAAGGTTCTTTGATGTTAACCCCTAGTTTCTAATGCGTTTATCTGTAATTGTTGGTGTCAGGGTTTAAGTTTATTACTGGGAGGAGGGATCTGAGCATTTCAAAAGGTTTTGTCAGCTGTAATGTGTCTCAATAAGTGTTGATTGTCAGATTTGATACTTCTTAGATGAATGGAAATCACAGTGTGATGCTGTTGAGCAAATTTTCCACAGACTTTATTTTTGGAATGGAAATGAATTCAAGAATCCTCACGTAGACACTCTCCGAGAAACTGGGATTCCGCTGTGTGAAATGTAGCTGTTGTTCCGACTCTGACACAGTGCGTCGAGCAGCAGCCATTCCTCAAACTGACACAGAATAAAGAAGTGTTGCGGCCTCCTCCTGTTTAATTATAGCGCCTTGAGAAAAGCAACAGATGCAGACAAAAAAACATCCAAACAGCTATTTTGGATGAAGAGAGTCTCGTTCAGAATGAGTGGAAAATCCATATTTCGTTGGGCCGGCAGGAAAATTCGTTAATCTGTGAGTGTTTCCCATTTTTGTGAGATATTAGACTTGTGTCAATTGATTGGACTTCTTACTGCCGTAAGATAACATGAGGAAAATATTTACTTCGGGACATGAAAGTTAAATGAAAATCACTGAAGGACTGAAATCTTAGCGAGTTGAATAAAAAGTAATACATTTTGAAGTAAAATTTTCACACATATCCTCTCCATTGCTCATTATGATTAATCATTTATTAAATACCTTCCTTGGGGCTCGTTAACTTGTTTTAAGCATTATGGTAATGATCTTATTCTATATAGAAAACACTGAGTATTTTCACAACCTGAGGTAATGCAAATGAAGCCTTTGTCCAACTTCAGGGAAGGAGAACTGTTAAATAAGCATTTCAGCAGCATCGCAAAGCAGCAGCGCTAATTAAATTACATAACTATTTATTTACCTGCTGCAATCTCACACGACCATCATCAAATATATTTTAGTTTTTTTTCTGTTAACCTCATAATTTCTGTGATGAGAGGGTCACACAGACAGACAGGATTTGTTTTGACTGATCTGCATTGACATCTTTGATTCTGCACAAAGGAAATAACAAATACACCAATTTACATCTGTTTAGTCGGAGCAGGAGGACATCTAATGAAAAAACATCTGAATGTGCAAATCACTTCCTTTCTTCCCTTTCACTTTTCTCTCCGAATACAGAGGAAGTGTTCAAATTGAAATCTTCTTCATCCCCTGTTCTCACACGCTTCCTGTCTGCAGCAGTTTCCTCGTTGCTCGGTTCCTATTGAGCTTTCTACACATTTTTCACAGACCTAAAACAACTCCATATGAATTCAACACGTTAGACAGACATATGATGGAAACAACAATCACTTTAACCAGTCTACCCTCCCTTCTGTGCAGGCTCTCTATGTGAAGCTGCTCTTCCAGGACCAACTCGTGAGAGAATACTGTCACCTGGACCCGGTACTAAAATGTCACAGCTGTCAAACCTATTGCCTGCACTTAATTTCCCAGCAAGAAAAAGACCAGAGTCCCCTTCTTGTATATGACGAATACGATTAGTGATCTCATGCTCACGTCAGCGACTTGTGTTTGATTTAACTTCACACACCAAAATTATTCTGTGACTGAGGTTCTGAAGGCTTAATCGAAAACACCTAAATGAATCTGCATCAAAGAATCTTAACAACCAGCTCTTCATCACAGCCTCATCTTCACTAATAGTATCCTGCTGGCTCCTTTAAAACAAAAGAAGCGTGGTCTCTCGCTTTGTGTATCTCTCAGTGGAAATAAATAATAACTAATGCACGTACACAATCTTTAGATGTTTTGTTGCTCATACTATGGATTAGTAACTTTCTATTTCTACACCAATTGATAAACTATCTCATACGGACGATTTCTGCTTCCTCTTGCGATACTGCAGCCAGACATATCGCCCTGTGCACAGAAGCATCTTGCAGGACTAATAGTTTGAAGCAGGAAAAATCAATGTCTTTCTCACGCTGCCACATTGTGTAAACTCCAGCCACCTGAAAACCATCCTTTCCAATATCAGCACTGCTGGCTGCCACATCTGCCGTTTCTTCATGTCCGTCATGAACCCTTTGAAATGGCGTCCGTGCACGTCGATGCACAAGCACACAATGTTCTAGTACAACTGTACCTGTGCCTGTTTGTAAGGAATGTTCAAAAGGATATTTTTTTATTGTAGGATTAGTTATTTTCAGCAAAAGTTAAAAAAACCCAGTGGAAAGTATTTAATATTTAGCTTACGACTAATACTTAATCATTATTTCGCAGAAGCATCATTAAATAATAAAACAATACAAGTAAGTGGTCACACCTCATACAGCACAGTGCACGCATTTTCATAGTTGTGCGATTTTGAATGCACGCATTTTACTTGTACTTTATACTGCAGTATCCTTCTGCTTACATAAGTAAAGCATCTTCCTCCGCCGCTGCTTAAACTCTTACAAGAAAAGATCTTGAAATATTCATGGTTGTAATAAGTTATTCTCGATGTGTTACACCGCAGATAAGATAGCACTAGAGCCAGTGTGTACAGCTCTACAAGGTGATTAGAGTAAAGCACAAGGAAACTAATTTAGCCAGGGTGTATTGTGTTACGTAACTTCTTTGTGTTCACATAATAACTCTTGTTTTAGTGCCTGGGAAAGCTGACACACAATTACCACTGTAGTGGCTTTTGGAGACATTGATGAAGCTGTTAGTACGACGCTGGAAAAGCCACAACAAGTCAGATCATTCGGGTCCATTACGGATTTTGACTTCTTACCAAATGGGGCAAAGGAGACATTTAGCTGGTTAGCAAAAATAAAGCAAATGAGAGAGAATAATAAGAGAGAAAAACAAACAAGTTATGTTCAAAGCTTACATCATATTAATACCCAGCTGCTTCTCTGTGAGGTGATGACGAGTTTTTCTAAGACTTTCAACAAAACCGGCACACGTGTGGCACCGGTTCATGCTGAGTTCCTCATGTTACAGAACAACAGTCTACATGACGCCTTCATTTATCTGCAAGAGGTAAAAATGAAGACAAGAATTACGGAGGCAGCAAATTGTTTGAAATGTGCTTATGCCACAAATAATTGTTTGATTGCTGTATAATGGTGGGGGCTTCCTTTTTTCCTTTGAATGTCTACGACCAGCCACAAATTCCTATGAGGTATAAAAGCGCTGTGCACCTTCATGAGTTTATCAGACCATCTATCGTATGTCGTCTCAATCCGTGCTCACAGCAGCCCAGGGTGATTTCTGCTGTTCATCAGAGGGGCTGTTTTCCCTATTGAGATAAGGGAATTAAATCTGCAGGAGCAGAGGATGCTGGGTTTGCTGCAGGGTGGCGAGGCAGCAGCTCTGATAATGGAGCCGACTCCCATTGCGCAAGCTATGAGACAAACAGCCGTGGCACCAGCAGCCCAGCCCTGCCTCTGTAAGAGAGGACGGCTAACAGTGTCACTCTGAAAACATCTCTCTCTCTCTCTCTCTCTCTCTCTCTCTCTCTCTCTCTCTCTCTCGCTCTCTCTCTCTCTCTCTCTCTCTCTCTCTCTCTCTCTCTGTGAACATGTGGTTCAATCTGCATGTGACAACGAGGTGAAGAAGAGGAGGAGACTTTTCTATATTCCTGTGCCTGCATTTTATTTAATGTATGCATGAGAAAAGGGAAATATCGTGGGTTTGCCTTTGTGTTGAGCGTGGTGAGGATCTGCAGGCGCGGTGAGTCGGACATTCTCACCCTGTGGGGTAAAAGCTGAGTGATCGATCGAGTCATGGGATGGACACATCTTTTATCCTTCTTCTGGTCTATTGCTACCAAAGCCTCCCCCCTCAACCCGCATCACGTTCTGCTCATGCTCACAGTCCGGGTGGATAATGTGTGGCAGTATATTATGTAAATATGAAGAGGGTTTTAATTTCGGGTTATGGAACTCACCAGAATACTGTGTTGTTTTGGATGCTCTGCACGAGGTTCACTTCAGAGCAGTCTGCAGAGAGAAACGAAACAAACGATCACACCTTAATGCGCAGGCACAAATAACATTGGGGGCCACACAGCACCAGTTGTAATACTGTCAGAATCATAAAAAGGTTCAATTTATAGATCAATCTTTGACTCCATCTCAGACTCAATACAGATGATTTGATGTCTAGAGTGGGGGGGGCTCTCTGCCTGGTGAAACTTAAAGATGGAGAAATTCAGGCAAAAAAAATCACTTCACCTGGTTTCGTCTTTGTAGATTGTTTCCTGACCTATGCGCATAAATAACAATTCATCCATAGCCACTGTTCAAATTAACCTTGCATTATATAATCGTCCTTATGTACTGAATTATTACTGTATCACCAATAAAAGATGGATGTAGAGATGGAGAGATGGACTCCCTGAGCAGCGAGCAGCCGAAACAGAGAAGCACAAACACACTGGAACCCATGATAAGAAATTTATAAGCAGCCTGTCTATTGTGTTGACCCAACATAAGCAGTCGTGTTTTCTCCTCGAGAACAAATCTCATAGAGGATTACCAGGAAATAACAACAGCAACAAATAAAAAAGAGACAGAATGGTAACTGGGAAAACTGCACAATCCTCGGCTCCACAGTGAAACAATATAAACACTATAGTGAGCTTTACGGGGACTTCAATTTAACTTTGACATATACCACATATGGTGAAGTATTGGGATGCCATGAATCCCTGTACAAACCATGGATGGATCAAATCTAAATGTATAAAACAATGCTAACAGTATATAATATATATAATATAATAATATAGTAAAGTACAGTTCTTGAGAGGTGGTCGTGCCCCGGTGGCTCTCAGAAACCATCATGTCGGCCGAGACCAGGACCCTTGTGGCAGACAGGTCTGCGAAAACTTTGATTTCATGCTTTGGAAGGCAATGCAGGACTGCAAATCCAATACAGAGGACAGAACATCCGAAAGCATGAAGGACCAGATTCTCTGCCATGGAGAAATTCAGCACATTTTTTTCGGGTCAAGCTGTAACCCCATGAATGTATATAAGCTAGTTAGGTATGTGCTTCGTTTGTGTGGTGACTACTGTATAGGCTGCTGGTTATTTAGCAGTTCATGTTAGAGCAGGAAAACACACAGTATTTCCTTTATTACACTTTGTTATAGCGTTTGTAGTTTCAGAAAGACAAAGGAAACAGAACGTCCTCCAAACCCATAAAAACTAAGCACTGCAGAGCCTTCAGACACTTTTCTGGCAAAAAGGAAACATCTACAAACTGTATTTCTTTTGACTGACTTCAGATAAACAAACTACACTTAACAGCATCGACAGACTTTCTTTATACGCTGGTGATTTCACCTGCTGAGCGCAAATAAATTCTGCACAATATAAGCATTTTCAAGCACTTCAGGTGTTTTTTCACGCACACCAGGGCTTCATGGCATCAATCCCACATGCACAGAACTAAACTCTGCAGGACTGTGGTGACAAAAAATACAAGTTTAACAACTTTCAGCTTTCAGAGGACACACACACAAATAAATAAATACTGGAATTCCTTATCTTTACCAAGGAGGTTCTGTTCTGTCACTTCAGTTATTTGTTTGTCAGCAGGATTATGCAAAATCTACTGGACGGGTTTCTACAAAGCTCAGTGGAAGGATTGGACATTGGCCAAGAAAGACATCATTACATTTTGACACGGATCCAGTGATTTTTTTTGTCTTTCTTTAGAATTGGGATTTGTTTTTAAATGTTTTTGACATCTTCACGATTTCCAAGGGAATAACTTATGTATCTTAATAAAAAAAATAAAAATTCGGCATATTTAGAGCACTGATATCTTTGAGTGCAATTTGGTGCAGCTTGATTGACTTCAAAGGGACTGATGGGCCCTGGCGGTGATATGCACTCCACTGAGTGCCATTGTGGTTTAAATTGCTGCTGAGATGTAAAAGGACTAAAACGGTTCAAGGGAGTCACAATTTCTTCTCCGTCTCCCCGGTGCACAGCTAAAAACAAACACTGAGCAATCCCAATTAATTGAAACTTTTGAAGATTCAGAAAAGTAATAAAAAACTCTTTATTAGCTCAAAATCATTATCTCAAAATAAAATTGCAAAAAAAAACAAAGAGGAGGTTCGGATTCTCTGAGTCGAAGCTCCAATCTTGATTTGAATCTGGGCCCTCCTCTTTATCGGCCCCAGCCACAGCAGCACAAGATGTTTGTCGAAGCAAAAGCGAATTTACCAAACCCGCCTGCGACTTCTACCAATGTGTAAACAAACGAGGCCTCGACAAAAGACCCTGACATTAACTTCACCTCCAACAGTGAGTAGCTGTCCATTACATGCAGCAGAGCCCCTTCTCCTGTTTGGGCCTCACTTCCCATCAACAAGAACTCCGCTAACAGGCAGGAGATTTCCCAAATGTTGAGCAAAAATCTTCAAGGTCTTATTGAGGAATCTGTGACAGGATGTTTGTACACTGTGTTTAATACATTATGTAACATCCAATCACCAGATCTCTGACAAACCTAAGACGGCGATGTGAGAAGTACAATTTCACGCATGCTTCACTTTACTGAAGTGTCCATCCTATATTCATGTCCCCTGAAGGATCCAGCACTGGAATTGATTAATACACAATGTGCGCACAGACACACACACACAAGCCTTTGATGGCACTTTAGCTGCAGACCCACATGTTGTGACTGTATGCTAACTGCCCCTCCATTTGCTCATCAAACTCCCACACAGATACACTAGATGCACACACTTGCACGCACACAGATTGCGACCGAGCGACACGGTTATTAGCTTTGTGAGAGGGATTTTTTTTTTGTCCTCTACATTTCATTGTTACTTACTGTTGTTTATTTCCTGATGATAAAACACTGGTAGCTGGTCACGTGACTCGCAGAGCAGAGGGTTAAAAGCTCGAAGCCAGTGTCTAAACATCTTTCAAAGATCGGATGTCATCAGGCTCACACGCTGCCTCCAGCAATATCTTCACTTCTGCTAATGCATCAGCATTACTGCAATGTGTAACTCGCAGCTTTGATATTAAATAAATATATGGCTGCATCTCCATATGATTATTTTCATCAATCCTTATTTAGTCAATAAATCATTTATTTGAAAAAAAAATAGTGATACATGCTGATTATAAATTCCCTGGGCCCAATAATAAATATTTAAACTAATCGATTTTATCCAACCATCCATTAAAAATCCAACTACATTTCATTTGTTATCATATAAGACAAACAATTCTGATTCTCACATTTAAGAAAGCAGGAAACAATCCCCTGTCAGACTACAAACACATTTCATAAATTATAATCAAACAATAATTAATATACGGATTTATTTCCTCTAAATTTCACAGTAAATTGACAAACAACTGTGGTGTTCCAGACAGAGGTTCTGTGTCAGGTCTGTGTAGGTCGATGATTTACTCCTCCTCTAACCTCAGCATTCACACCGAGTCCCAACGGGAACAAGACTTATGGGTTTCACTCACCTCTGCAGAGAGCGGAGGAATATGGGGGGGGGGGGGGGGGGGGGACGGGGACGCTTCAGTGACATTCAAGTCCGCAAGACTCAAAGTTACACAAGTGAAAAACTTACACAGAGCTTATATCACTTCCTTCAGACTTACACAAAATAAATGGACCCAAGCTCCTCTGATCTGTGACGGCACGGTGGCGGAGAAGTCAGTGCTTTGATCCGTACGCTGTGGCACTGCAACGCGCTCAAGTCCCCCTGGACGTCCATCCGTCCATCCGTCCATCCTTACACACACCCATCCATCCATTATCTAAGATGGTCATCCTTTGAGTGCTGCAGGGGGAGGGCTGGAGCCAGATGACAATGGGCCAGAGACAGTGGACAGGTCGAGCCGACACGGGGACAAACAGCCATTCACACTCGCACTCAGTCTCCAGTTAGCCTAACCCCAATCTGACTGTCTTGGAAGGTAAACCCACACAGGCACGGGGGAGCAGACACTCAGAAAGGCCACAGCCGAACATGCATTGAACCTAACCCCAACCCTGACGCGACATTGCTAACTACTGCAACACATCACTGTCCCTACTGGTTTGTCCAGCTTTGAGGATGCCCAGTTCAGAGGAGAACAGAACTAACAGGCTCTTGTTGGCAGCGACAGAAACGATCTTGTATCTTGAGCTTTTCTTCCACTAAATTCTGGTCACTTTCATTTTCAAAAATCATCTCAGTACGGAAAGAACAGCCGATATGATTAGTGATTAGAACACAAGTGTGCAATTGAATGATTACTATGGTCTCACTGTGGAGCCTTGTGTGAGCGGATTTTAAACCCTGGTTCTCTCACACAGGTCAAATGGACCTAATGATTATAATTACACATAATTAACTAAATAATACATTCAACTGTGTACTATACTGCAGCTATGTCCGCCCTCACAGCTATGTTATGTACTGCTGTGCACTGTTAATATGAGCTACTGGGTTTTTCTGAAAGAAAATGAATGTTACAGTATATAAAGAACAAGAGAAGCAGGAAGCAGAAAGTACTCACCGGTTATGTTTGGAAAATTACTGGGATAATTGAAATACTATACTCAATGGATAGTTTTAGGTGTATATATACATATAAGCAATAATATGACTAAAGATTAAAGCTTAACAATTTAAAATGTATGATCTGTGATTCATTAGACACTGAACTGCAGCTGTCAGGGTGGTGGTTTTTTTTCTATTCCTCTCTTTTTAGACCTGTGTGGCTGTCATCAAGGACAAGCAGCTATTTGTTCAGTGTCTCAGAGCGTCTTCCCACAGGGTGAGGCAGGCGGTTGGATAACTGAAGGGTGGAATAATGTCGCCGCACAGTGACAAAATGGACGTTCCTTTGGACATTTTTATTTCCCCTCCACACATTTTGCAGTGTTCTTTTTCTTCTTCTTTCAGATCCAACAGCTTTCAAACCGAAACATGCGACTGCCTGTGTTTTGCAGAACCTGGTGTGTGAGTCAAGGCCAGCTATGTCCATAGAAACGTTATCGCCTCGCGGACGAAAAAACACCCTCTAGAATTTTTAATGAAGAGTGAAAACGCTCTCTAAAGCAGCGTCTGAGCCATGTGTGAAAACGCTGGGCGCACAGCACATCCACTTCTCTATTTCTCTGCTCGACTTGCCACAAGGCTAAAATAAACATTTTGAAGCCGAGACCCACACTGTTGTTGTAAAGCCCCAACACAAAACCAAATAAAGGAACATGTATTTGACGTTTGGCCATGATTAACCTAACCAGTTGGATGAATAGTGAATGGTGAGCAGAGGCCTGCCTATGGAGTCGGTAGAAGAGCCTGGTTATTCCTCCTGTTTAATCCCCGGCTCTCGAAGAGATCAGTGCGGAATACCAAACGAGGAGTGACAAGGTAAGAGAGGAGCGGATGTGAGAAATACCTGCTCCAACACGCTGCAGCTCTCGCCTCCGCCGTGCATGTTCAGCCTGTTGTGATTTTCAGGAGATACCAAGCAGCCCCCGTTACTCTGCTGCCTCCGCTGAGAGACTTAGCAGACAGCATATGGCTCTCTTAGCATGCCCACACAGTTGGCACACTGACCATTACCTCCTGTGTACCTCCAGGGCGGCAAATGTGACCTCCAGAGATGAGAGAGTTCCAGACAAAGGCAACAACCCAAGGCATCGCGGAGGCCTGTGTTGCGGGCTGCACTGTGGAGAGCGGGAACATGTGAGCACACAGAGATAATGGCTCTAGCGGAGGTGTAAAAAAGATGAGGGGAAAATAGCGCGGATGTTTTGCTGATATTTGCAATTACTTGGATGCTGTGACTCACATGTGAGCAGGGAAACATTGTCGTGGTGCCGACACTGACCGTGGGGACACTGAGCAATTGTACAAGTTGCCTGAGAGAATAACATCAAATCACATACGCTCCAATAAGTGGTCTGGTTATGCAGCTATTTTTAATAATAAAGAAAAGGGTTTCTGTTGCATATCTGTATCCTCCGAAAACATGTCCCCCATAAGTCAGGGAACCAAGGGAAACACTGTCATAGAATAATGCACTTGTCATCTCATATGAATAATTATGCAATAAGCACGGAACAAAGTAGTGCACCAGTGGTCACAGAGGTGGTCAGGGTTACCCATGAGTCTCCACCGAGCATACGAGGGATCAGGGCGTCGCTACCGTCCTGATGAGTCAGGGAGGATCGTCTCTGATGCTCATGATCCGATGCTCTAGTAGTAAGCTCTTTCCCCTCCCCTATCCCTCTGGTGACCCAAGACTCTGATGATGTCCGTACTACTATTTATACACCTACCCATGCTCAGCACATTCACCTGCACAACATAAATAATCAGTAGGCACATGGGCGCGTTAGAGGCAAAGGCTTGTTTGAACGCTGCAAACTCTTGCTTCCTACTTCCACAGAGCAGAGCACTGTGTTCGCAACATCCCAGGGACTTTAGAGTGTATATAAGATGGTCGATGCATTTCCACTTCCTTCCATTATCTACAGATATGCACATAGGATATGCACGTTGCCATCGTGCACTGAAGTTATTTTGAGTATGCACAGCACGCGATCAGGGAATAGATATAAAGGTTATCAAAGGGTACCGCTAATTAAAAAGTAGCACTTACATATCAGTGATTGGTTTATGTCCTTTACACTGACATGGAAGAGGTGGGGGTTATTTCCTACATGACAGCCAGCACCCTGGTTTCCTATTTGGGGAGCGGCCATGTTGTTCATCTATAATATACAGTCTACGGTTGTGACAGGATATTTCAGTCTGTCCAGAGATACTCATCTCTAAACGAACACAGAGTTTTTATTATATATGCAGTCATAAACAGGTGACTGACTGTATTAATGGCTACGATGGCTTTAATGGTCATTGATAGGACTGAACATTACTGATAAGGTCTCAGAGAGAAGAAAACCTCATGTCAGCAACATTTCAAATTTCTGCAGCATACACTCCTCTTCTGTGTCGACTAGAGGTGGGTGACACCATGACATTTGGTTTTACATTACCAAATAATTCTCCCGCTCTGACACTTTTCTTATAAAAAATAACCAATGTACCATCATGTGGGATAAGAGCCATTTGTCATGAATTATGAGGTTAATGTTTGAAACTACCACTGAATTAATTTACCACATTTTAACATTTATGTTTGCTTTTCTCTGCTAGTTTCTAAAACCCATGCTTTTCCTTTTCAATAACATCAATGTTTAGATTAGTTGGATCTAAATCATGTTAATCTTGTTTATATGGATCCCCATTGATTAAACTCTCAGTATTTGCATTAGTAGAACTGATACTTGCACTGAGAATGACACACGTGGGGTTTTATTATTGTGATACTGGGTTCGGTTTTCAGCATTATTGCAAACAAAAGGTGTAAACAAATCCCATGCAATCAGATCGAGCATCTGGTTGCCAAAAGTGCATAATCCCACCCCACTGGTTTACATTTTGCGCATTTGTTTTCAGTCAGTTTCACAGAAATGGAAGGAGAAGGAGCAGTAAACACAACAATCAGCTGGCTGGGCTGGGATAAGCTTCTGTAATGGCAGATAAAGTCAGATTGTCTCCTGAAGGGGAACAAGGAGAATCCAGTCTTGGAACAAGTCCTATGCAGGAGATGCCAAAGGCCCAGAGCACAAACACAATGCATTAACCAAAACACGATTATACTGCAGTGCAAATATTCTGAAAAGGCCATAGAGTTTAAATTAAACTCCAGTTTCCTGAGAAGTCAATCTTTCAATGTGTACAGTATGCATATGTATTTATCTACCTCTGCCTTCGTTCAGCTACATACAAGAAGCTCGGGGAACTTATCATATATGTTGATTTACCAACCAGGATTTGGCGAAAGCACTCATGTAGGTATTGGTGGAGCATGATAGAAATTCACTTCATTGACTACATCTACCTCGGCCAATGCCCAACAGTCTCCTAATGAAACCACATTGGGATCAACTAGATCTGCGCCAAATCGCACACACTCATAAATATCAGTCCTTTAAACAGGACTGAATTATACATTGAGATCAATGAAATCAACCAAAATGTAGAAAAACTATCTAGAACTATTAAAGAAAATTACTTGTTTTTCCTTGACCCATAACGCAATTCTTCCACAAAGCTTTTTTGAAATCCGTCCAGAAATCTTTGCGTAATTTTGCTTCAAAACTAAAATACAAACATACAAATGAACAAGGACGGAAAACCTTGGTGAAGGTAAGTAAGGGAAAAACACTGATTTCATTAACAGCGACTACACTAATCATTCCCACTTCTACATGTATTATAAACAGCTGAAGTTGTGCATGGTATTATAAGTACGAACCTGCTCACAATCATTTAAAATGAATGCATGTTTGTGCCCTGACCAACTAAAGCCTTGAAATATTCCTCCGGCACCTCAAACTTAGTAATGGTCTGATGCAATGCCTTCACACCTTTATGCTAAAATGAATAACACACCTGCTGCACACGATTATCTGCATTAACAAAACCTCAGCACCTTCTTAAAAGATTGTTTTATCATTCTGTCTGCTTGGCAACAACAAGTCAAAACAGCTGTTTGGGGAAACTATTGTCTCTTCGACTTCCTTGGCGCATTTATATTTGATTGCTGCTAAAATATTTGAATTCGCGTTTTTGCAACCTGCATTTGCACCTGCTTGGAAATGGAGCTTTGCTGCAGTCAAGGTTTACATACATGAAGAACGGGAGACTTTATAAAAATATAAATATATATCTTGCAACATATAGGCTGTCATTTTACTTATCAAACAACCTTTTTAATTTTAGATGTGACCATTCACAAAAAAAATGTATTTAACACCAGTGGGGAAGTCTGATGAGAGACTGCACAGTCATGGTTGGAAATGGAGAGTGAAAAGATTTCCTTTCAAGACTGCTGGAGAAGTCAAACCCAAATGTGTCACTAAGAGGCCGACAGCTTAGAACCAGCTATCTAATGAAGTTAAAGATGATGTCAAGCTTCCATTTTCCAAACTATCAGAAAAATCACGCAAAACCATATTCAAATCTGAAGTTCGATTCAGATTGCAATTACAATTGCTTTTCTGTTTGCTATTTTAAACTGTGTTTTAATGGCTGATCAAAATGTCTGTCGGTGGTGAGCATTGTTCTCCCTCGATTGCTCAATCAAAGCACGTTGCAGCTGGCTCCGTTTGAAGTCGATCTGATGAGTGGCTGTCCAAAAAAATGTAATCGAAGACAAGGCAGAAGGAGAGACATTTTAAGATTTTAAAAATACAGAGAACAATGATGATGTCTTCCCTGGCTTTGGATATACATACAAATATCCAGAATGAATGAATAGACATACATACATGATGTCCCTGTCCTCAGGTTCTGGATGTTTCACTGAAATGTTTATACTTCAGATAAGATGAGATACAATGACACTTTAATGAGGTCAATGAAGAAACAGCAGGTGGCAGCAGCATATATATTTGTAAGTTATAATAAGAACAACCAGAAGTATGTTGTGTTCTGCCCTGACGGCCGTTTCCAATGTGTTAACAATAGGATGTCAGATGTTTGGCAGGAGAACACAGGCGCAGAGATGAAGCCATTTTCAACATCTGAACGTGTGTAACGTCAACAATTCCGCTGGATCCACTTTGTTGTGAAAAGGCCATTGTTTGACACTCTCAAACAGTCATGGTTAGCTGGCGTTGGACAGCCGCGCTTAGTCACGCTGACAGAACTGTGCTTCCACAAAACACCAGCAAAGCCCCGCTGTGATACACAGCCACGGTCTCATTTGAACTCGGACACCAAACGTGCAGAGTGTGCCATTGTTTGTTTATCCCCTGAGATGTGCGTCAGTGTTTGCTTTGTGTGCTCAATTATTTACTTCAATATCTGCCGGCCACCGTTACTGCCGCTGTGTTGGGGTGGGTCCAACGAATAAACCTGGAATACTCCTGATGATATTTTACTGGACGGACCGCATTTCACCAACGGTTCAAATATGTTTTGTCATCACAGCGTCAGCGGATCCACGGTAACATTTATATCACTGCAGGGGCTAATAATAGCAACCTGCCAGCAACCGCTGCACAACACTGTGATCGGGAACAACTGTAAGCCGGCAAAACCGTGCTATCCTATCCATTCATGTCAGAGTATTGACATCCCTGCTGATATTGAAAGGGATTATGTGACTTAAGTCTGCATGTTCAGCATGCCTGAAGAAGTGTTCTACTTGGATGAGGGCTGATCTTGCCTTGCCAGTCAGCCCCGTCTGAATACTGACTTCCTCCTTCACAGATAATCCCATGAAAAAGACAACTCTTTAATGCCTAACATCCTTAGCACAGCTCCCTCTATTCCTTGAATCGGAATTAGCCGCCATTGGACTTTTTCCACATGTCAGTGTATAGATGTGTCATGAGCGTGAATCAGACTCTAAGCGATTGGGATAGAGAGGCATCACTGATATGTCACGTGTGAGTGAATGTGATGCACATACAAGGCACATGTAGGCTTTGTCTGTTGCTGCTATCAAATGAAAACGACCTAAACCTCCCCCTCTCCACAGTATGGATGGGTTCTGCCATCCAATTTGTTTACTGGCTTCAATACATTACCAGCTCTGGCCTCTCTTGGTTTTCAGGGCAAAAAAAAAGGGAGAAATTTCCATTATGATAAATTGAAAAATGAATTGATAGAAAGGCCACGAAAATCACAGGGTTTCATGAAAGACAATCACAGATTTCTTATTTGGCAGTAATCTTGTTTCCCCCCGTTTCCAAATGATATACGCATTAACGCACCGCCTGCCACATATTTACGTTGACTCTGCTTTGTGATACAGAACCCTTTCATATTCATGTCACATGATTGTGTTGTCCTCCATAAAACGTAAACCTGGATCCAATTCAGGAAATCTGTGTGTGATAAAGATGAAAGACGGCTGGAGGAATACGGGCCTGCGTCTGCGTGAGTAAATTATATTACTGGAAAAATGATCTCGATACATCCAGCAGACTACGGAGGGGCAGTGAGAGGCAGGGAGCTCACTCTGCAGTCAAACACATTGTTCGCTAAGAAATTGGGAAGAAACATCAACAACTTTTTATGCTCTAAAGTTAGCTCGTCTGCAAAGATGAAAGAAAAAAAATACAACAGTATTTAGCTCAAAGCGAATACTGTGCATAGATAAAATGTAAGAAACTTATATTTATCTATATATATAGAGAGAGAGAAATATAAGTTTCTTAAATTTTATCTTATATTTATCTCTCTCTATATATATATAGAGAGAGATAAATGTAAGTCAGCTCTGCACCAAATTACATACAAACATAGATACCAGTAACTTTATAGGCCAGTTTTCTATCTATACAAATTTGAGATCATGACATAAAAACCACCTCATCTCGCAATGCAATGAAAGTTAAAATTATCCAAATCTCCTGAATTCTATGGGTTTTTACTCGGCTCATATCTAATCCTTCACACAGGTTTGGTGGATACATGTCCAGTAGTTTTTGTGTAATCCTGTTGAAACTATAGCAAGGAACAGAGGGGGTGAACAGATAATCTCCTTGTTGGTTGTAATAAAAGTCGTGGAGAATACTGACACTGACACAGATTCTTAACACTTGAAGCTACGATTGTCAACATTCTTTCTGTACATAAAGGAAGGTTTACAGAGCTGTGTGCTTGTATGTGAAGGTGATCACACATGGAAGGCAAAGCAACAAAGAAATATCATCCTTTTCTCTAGTTCTCCTTACAACCATTGACCATTTTAGTGAATTTTTGCTCATCTTCACTGCAGTTATCTTTCTAATTATCTATCAAAGTGTTCAAATAATGGTGAAGAGAAATAAAAGTCTCCAACAGATGCTGGTCCTCAAACGTTTGCAGCTTTACATACAAACAAAAGGATGCTAAAAATAAGCCCGGCCTAAAAGGACATTAAACACTTAAAGGGGTATTAAGAGCTTTCTTTGACATCAGAAGATTCTCACTGAGCCTTTTAAATGTGAATGAATGGCTGCGGACATTAATGCTGCACCACTGAGCTCCTATATATATTCCATACAGTTCTGTGATAAAAGACTAATGCTTGGAAATGATTGAAACCATCGTCTGTGTTCTCTGGGCTCAACCACCGAGCTCTACCTGCACATCAAATATATAACTTCACAAGGGGCTTTTCTTTAAACCCTTTTCCAGAGCAGTTGAGTTTGAGTTTCCATTTTCTATAGCTGCATGTGTAGCATTAAGATACACAGTACAACTTGCGGTGCACTTTGTGAAGCTCCTATGCAATATCTTTTTCTGTTCCACTGTTGCAATGTAAGATAAGACTTTTGAAACCTTGCAATGGATTATCTCTCAATTTAGCTATTGTCCCATACAGTCCTTTATATACAGGTCATGCACAATTTCTTTATTTTAATGCAAATATTGTGCAAGCATTAGGGAATGGTGACTAAAATTAGATGGATAACGCAGAATGGCTGCAAAATAC
Organism: Platichthys flesus; assembly: GCF_949316205.1. NCBI lineage: Eukaryota > Metazoa > Chordata > Actinopteri > Pleuronectiformes > Pleuronectidae > Platichthys > Platichthys flesus. The sequence goes on from NC_084948.1 coordinate 20,850,304, forward strand.
AGGGTTATCAAGTCCATTTGAGATTGCTACTAGTAAAATGTGTGCAAAGAAGTATTAAGCAGTGGTGCAGAATTTTTTAATCCATGTGCACATGAAGTGCAATGTGTGGATCAATTTAATCCACAATGACAAAGCAAATTACAGATCACAGCTCCTTCGAAGAAACAAAACGCTTTCAGCCTCATGAAAAACCCTCCAGGAGATTCAGATAAATGAGGTCAAATGTGGATAACAGTTCAATGCGTCCCCACAAGTAATCACCAACAACGATATGCCTTATTTCCTCCAGATTTCAGATGCAGAAACACAATCCAGAGGGCATTTTACTGGGCTGCAATAAGAGCACCAGAGATGAGGGTGTTGAGGAAGAAAAAGGAAATTGTTGATTGTTAATGGCTCTGGAACGACGAGAGACAAAGAACTGAAACTGCTTTCTAACGTCTTGTTACACCACAAGCACGAGGCAGAGAGGAGTGAAAGGGCTCTTGTTCTGCCAAGGTCAATAGTTCCATGTTAATTTTATTATGGAAGGGGGGGAAAGAGCTCGATAATAAGCTTTCTTAATAGCTGTGTTTCAAAAGTTATGGGTGGGTACAACTATTACAACGGAGAATGTATGATGTTTAAAGAGAAGGCGTGGATTAAACCTATTTTATCTTTATTGCTAAAAGTAATAGCATTAACAAGGCATTATTTGCCACAGGACCGAAGTCGTTCAGGCACCGAGGCCATTTGACAGGATCCATTATTAATGAATGTGCCCTCTAATAACTCTAAAAGACATGTTGATTAACATGATGTTTAAGTTATGTGCTATGTTACTGGAAGCGTCTTAACCAGGCCTGCATAAAAGAGGAAGTACAAACACTGAGCTACTCATCATTAATGTGTCATCATTTATATTTAGGTGGGAGAGAGAAATCTAATTATGTAATCCAAAGCATGTTTTATCCCGCGTGGGAATAACCAGCGAAATAAGACTCACCCAGCAGAGTTTAAAGCTAGATTCCAGATTGGTGTCATTGGAGTTAATCCCATTATGGGGTCAAATAGGAGCCAGCGTGAAAGAATGGATATGTATACAGAGGAAATGGGATCAGTGCAGAGACTCAGCCAACTCAAGCTATGTAGGGGTGATCTCATGGTTTAATGGATTAAACCGAGTCAAGCCGTGATGATTAAGCTGACCCCAATGTTGGAAAGTTGCCCCTTTATACCTCAAAGCTTGGGAAATGTCTGTCCTCTGTCCGCAGCCACGGGAGTTTGGATCTGAACCATCCTGCAGCCATGGCCACCAGACAAGGCCTTTTGATACCCCGCAGATTCATCTGTGAAAGGCAGATGACGGGGGAGTTTGACTCGTACAACACGCCACACCATGACTCACAGATGGGAGCCAGCTCCGGCAGGATTTGTCACCATAATGGGAACGGTGTCTGTATACGTGTGCTGTATGTGTGCGCATGTTCTCGTGTGCACGCTTGCCTTTGAGAGAGAGAGTGAGAGTGTGTGTGAGCACGTAAGTATACGTGTGGTGAGCCGATGGTGTTGACTTTCAGCGGAAAGGGGGTGGGTGGAGGAGAGGCGCTTTGACAAGTGTGTGATGCATGCTCCTGTGACGGCAGCAGCCATCAGAGAGCAGCGTGCTGTCAGGGGCTGATAATCCAAACAGAGGGAGGTTACCACCTAACCCCACTGGGCCTCGGCCACGGTTCAGAAAGGCCTTAGATACACGAGAATCTAAATACTGACTCTGGACCATAATACTGGCCTCTTTTAAAATGTCGACCGGGTATATTGCATGTCTTCATTTCTGAATAAATTACTCCATTACTTGGAGCCAAAATAATGTCTGCTCTGAGATGCAAGTCAAAGTGGAGTAAAAGACTTGTGAATCCTCACTTTGCGATCCTCTGCACAAATGAGAAACAAGCACATCAGTGTCACAGCTAGCACTCCATGTTGACTTGAAGAGCAGGCAGCCGAACAACTGCATTTATTTTATTTTAAATACAGTTTCCATGAGGAATGGCTAACTACAACAGATGGAGGTTGTTTTGAATGAGTTCTAGTGTTCTTGTGCTAACGATCTCCATCCTACCATGACCGGTGAGGCTAATTAGTGAGCAGGAACGGATCTGTAGTCTGAACAGACATCTGCTAAATTGAAGGAAAGGTATCCACATTTTTTGAAAAGGCAATTTCCATTTTCCATCACTCTTCTCATTTACAATTCTTGCAGTTATTCATATTTATAACTCAGCCACAATCTGTTGCTGTATTGATTTTCCAAGCTCGTGAGCTATGAAACACAGTTTTGTAGCAACGCCTGTCCCTGAAGAGGCTCTGGCAAAAAACACAAAAGTTCTTATGTATGAAATAAAAAAACGTAAGTTTCATCTTTGCATTTTGTTGGTGAGTGACTTAGTTGGGGTCAGTGGTCTCACCTCTTTCACGGTCAATGAAGAGAAAGAGCAAGAGGCTCTCTTCATTGATTTACTCCTCCAGACACACCAAGCACTCTCAGCCAAGTGAAATAACACTTCAATGCTCGATACTTTGATATTTTGCACAACGTCCATCTGAGTACTGAGGCTAAACCTTTGTACCACTGCACAATATCACTACAAAAAGAAATGTTGAATCTTTGAGAGCTCCACATTGTGCACTGTATATAAGCCTCAATATATCTATATATAGACACCTACTGTATGTTATCAATTCTCCACACCTTACTTTCACACTGGTACCACATCCAAAACTCGATTACTTGAGACATCATTCATTTACAAGCTAACAGGAGAGGTAACTATTAGGGACAAAACAACAGGAAGGAATGGGTGTTGAGAGATGATGATGGAAGGAGAACTTGTTGGATTTTAAAGATGTTTGGCAGCTGACTCTCACGTCTCAGACGGCTTTGTCTTCCTACAAGCAAATCAATGTACCACACAGGCAGAGTTTCATATTCAGATTTATAACAAATGGGCTTAAACGTGCAGAAACAGCAGTCTGGTCCATTAAAGGCTCCATTAGTCATTTGCTGCTGCATTGTTGTTTTGGAGGCTTTGAACAGACCTTCAGCTGCCTGACCTGAGCAGGGCAGTTCACAGGGACAAGTGATCCTAGAATATTACAATATACAGTCAACGCAAATATACTGCATTCAGAAGTGGATTGCTCACTGTACAAAACAATAATGGGTACTTCATGAAAACAAAAAAGTAATAATACGTGTCTTTCAACTTTCTGCAGCTCATGTTAAGGCTCAGATCTGCGACAACCTCCCTGGGCCACTGGCTTCCAATTTAACTTAAAGCCAGAAATCTTGGCACCATACAGAACTACGAACTTTACAAAAATGAAATCCTTTGTGTCTCTTATTGATCCGCAGGAAGTTGTTCGTGCCTTTTATCTCATCTTGCTCGACGACTGCAACTCCCTGTATCCTTGTCTTTCCCAGAAGTCTCTCCACTCCCTACAGCTCGTGCAGGATGCTGCAGCTTGGCTTATGACAGGTTCCAAAAAAACTGACCATATCGCACCGATATTATCTTCTTTACATTGGCTAGCTGTGTCGTTTAGAATTGATTTTAAAACACCATTAGTCACTCTTAAGGCCGTGTTCGGTTTGGCACCCCACTTTATCTCCGAGCTGATCTACCCCTATAACCAAACACGCTGCCTGAGATCCTCGGGCAAGTCTCTGTTATCCGTACCCAAGTCCAGGCTAAAAACAAAAGGTGACTGTGCTTTTTCTGTCAGAGCCCCTGGATTTTGGAACGCCATGCCCGAGGAGAACAGACACTCTGAATCGGTCACCCATTTTAAAGGACTCCATAAAACTCATTAGTACAAACCTCGTTTAGGTCTTGATTCCGATACTTTCATTTGGTTTTATTTGTTTTATGGTGGTTTTGACGATTCATTTCACTTTGTGTTTTATAAATTGTATCTATATTCGAAAATTGGCCCCATTGATTTTATTCATGTCGTTTTTTTCTCCTGTCTTTCATTGTTTTGCTCTATTTTATATACAGCACTTAGTAACTTTGTTCTGAAAAGTGCTATAAAAAAAGTTATAATACATTTAAAAAGCAGGATTAAAAATGAAAACTATCCCTAAAATCAGATTATGTTATTTAGTTGTGCAACAATAACACCAGAAATTAAAGCACAGAGGTTGGATTCAATCACGTTAGTATTGTATTCTCCAATCACTTAGTTATTGACGTGTGTCTTGTATCAGTTTGGAATAACAGTTGAAAAAAAGACACCGGTCCTATATCAACATGATACAGGTGATGTAATGCTTATGACTGATTTATGTTTTTTTAAAATATCAAATGGTGATGCACCACCAGATATTTGAATCTCAGCTGAGGAGTAAAATAAGTAATAATTGCTTTAATTGATATAAACTATCCCATGTGAGGGATATGTGTCACCATGTAACATCTCAACATGCAGAAAAAACAGAGGTGCATTATGCTGCAGCAGAGTTTAGATACATCCATTTGACATTTAGCTGGTTGTTCTCACTGTAAAACTTTGGAATCAATTGTAACCACAGTGAATACTAAACACCAACGGCATTTTAATGCTACGACGAATTGTTGTTTGCATTGTGACATTCTCGAAACATATTTAGTTGAGAAATTGTTTTAATTTAATTGAAACAATATAGTGTTCTGTCCTAAGTAAATTAATTTAAAGAGGCCTGGACTTGCTGCCAACTCTGAGTTACTGAGAAACTTCTGTCAGATCGTTAACAATCAAATCGAGCCCCCGGCAGCAAAATGAAGAGCAATACTATTCAAATAAAGTGAGTGACTGTTACAAACTAAGTGCAAATGTTTTGGAGGAAGGACCGAGTGCTTTACCACACAAATCAGTTATATATTTCGTTACCATTGACTAATATATTGGTGTACAAAATAAGACGGCGGTGTTTGACTTGTAGAATACTACAGGTTTCTATTATGCATAACCCGGGTCTTTCTAAGACTCAAAATGAAAGCTTCCTCTATGTTTGCATAATTTAAATCTGCTGACACTTGCGGCTCACTTCAGGCTACTAAGTGAAAAACCCAGACATAAAGTAAGACTTGGGCACTTTCAAGTTCACACTTAAATAATCCTAGCATACAGGGGCAACGATTGAGGTTTCGGATACGACTCTCCCTATTTCACACTTGTAGTCTCCTTTCAATAAAGGCGAAATCCCCGAAAACCCTGATCATAGCAGCCTGTTGAGGACATGATTTGAGTTACTTCTTACTATCTCTGAGTGTCGTCCTGAAATGAGAAAGCCTATTCTGTGTATTGACGGGAAACGTTCTGATTCAAATAAGAGAATAAATACGATACAATAGAAAATAAGCGAGGGATGCAAAGCTGTGGAAACCCTTTTGTCCTACCGGTGAGGTGACCTGAACAACAGACTAAGTTTACTTTATTTACTCCACAGCTGAGCTGCTGCCGCTGCTGCTGTAGCACTTTCCCTGCCTGATAAATGGCTTTGTAGTTTGAATGGACTCGATACCTAATAAATCTTAACCATTTTCCTTGAAATCTGAGCGGCTTCACTCGACCATAAACATCTTTTAACACAACGACGTCCACACAGCAGGAGAATGGCCGGATTCGACAACATTGTGTGTTTGGTTTGATTATTTTAATGCTCGGCCCGAGGGCACACATCCCAACGAACTATAACACTACACGTGAAGAATGCCTCACCCTCTCTGCGCAGCTCCTGTGTGAAGTGAATCTAAAATACAACACATCCATATGCTAATTAAAATCAACTAAAGCACTTAAGGAAACCAGATCACGTCACTTTCCTTGTAACTGTAGGAGAAGCCTCATTAACTTGAAAGATCCTATATTTTACACCTTTCTGGTGATTTATCCGTAGTTTAGATATCCCTAAGTACTGAAGAGAGGCTGCTGACAACAGATAATGATTGAAGAATGAATGAGCCAAACAGACGATCAACTTCAGACTGAATTTGACTTGGAGCTGTACACCGGAGCCTTGGGCCCTGGTTCCTGTGACAGGCCCAAGATGATGCAGTTTCCAGGTCCTGTAATCGAGTGGAGGAGCTCACTGTTCGCTGCCTCCAGCTCGGTGTCCTCTGCTGCTAGATCCCTCCAGGTGGAGCGGTGAAGTGCCAGTGGAGCACGAATCTGAGACCATCGGGCCCGTCTGGCGAGAGGGATTACCATGAGAATGAGCAGACTACCATACTCACGTGGATGTAGATGCAAGCGCATGGAGAACAGTTGACTGCTGGCGGCAGGATGGAAATGTATATGGGGAAATTATGGCGGAAATACACTTTGCCTGAGTGGCAGCTATGAGGACAAGCCTGTCAAGCGGCTTATCCTTTTTTTCAGAGCTCCTGCTCCAGGCCTTGGATTCCATTCTCCGACTGTGAGTAAGCAAGTTTGCGGTCCACACAAACAGCCATAATAATATCGGGTTTTCCAAGGGTAACTCATAAAACCACATGATTTATGAAACAGGAAACTTCAAAGGACAAGACAGAGGTTATCCAACGATTGGTAGAAGAACAGTGTTAAAAAGATAAAACGCTGAAATGATGGTTGAAGACACCACAGAAATGTTAAGATTTATTGATAGAGATCCATTTTTTTTAGGAAAACTTTCCAAGAACCCAAATCCTGTTCATAGCTGATGGCGGTGACGGTTGTGTAATGCCATCACAGAGATGGGGAAGTCCTGACATTATGGCATGGTTTCTTGATTATGGTCTATATGCATTCCTCCATGTATTGAGCACTTTCAGAGCATACATTTATATTTAATATGGAACTTTTAAGAAAATGTCAAACTTAATATTAACGCATCGGTTTGATCACAAGATGGTTCGAAGCCTTGGATATTCTGCTTGTAAAAACGCCATGGGATTTCGCTTTAAGGCTCACTTTAGATTTAAGTCCTAAACCAACAAAGTCTATCTCTGAAGGATTTTTTTTTTTTAAAGAGATGAAAGTTGGCATCTGTCTGTCATGAAATCAAGATTCACCGCCGCTCTCCAGCAGCGGTGTTAAAAAAAAAACGAGAAGGAAACGATCGCCCCTCAGCCGCAGCTTCCGCAGGAGCTGCTAAATATGCAAACAATGGCAGACTCCATTAATGATACACCTTGTGTGTCTGAGAAAAGAGCAGCAGCACTAATGGAGCACTCCTTTGACAGGCGGCGCTTTCAGTCGTCTCATGAAAGCAGCCTGCGTCTTCGAGAGAGGGAACACGGTGCTATGTTTGCAGAACACTTTTATTCCTGGGATTACTCCTCTGTGTTTTGCCGGGTGCCTACGTACCGTGCCTTGCTCTCTGTTGAATAGCTTTTGGAATTAGTTTTCAAAATTTCCTCCATAACTAAAACAGTTTCAAACTTAATATTTATCTACATACATGATGAGTAGTCGCTGAAACCTTCTCTTGTGGCTAGTTTTGCAAATGACACTCGGCCGTCCCTCGCCCAACACCACGCACTGTCACAGTTAGATAGTCCTCATCTCAGCGTAGTAAGTCACAGTTTCCCTAAAGCTTACCAGTGATGACTATGTGTGTTGAGTGCAGCTCACATAAGGAACACAACAAGCCAATTAGCCCTGAAACCATCACTAAAAAGACCCCTATTTTTAATCCCAAAGAAGTGGTCATGCCGTCAAGTGTCAAGCTGAAATTCAGCTACTGGAAGCTGAGGCACATTGGCCCATGTCCCCGACAGAGAGAGACAGTTTCCGAGACACAAGACGACATGCGGGAAAAAAAGCCCGCTGGGAAAATTAGCCTGCATTTTTTTTTTTTTTATGGGGGGGGGGGGCTCCGAGTTGAAAATGATTACTGCTTTTAATTAATGACAAGAAGCAGGAGGATGGGAAAAGGGCGGGGGGTAAGAGCGGCTGTACAGACAATCAACATAAATATCCCACAACAGGGTCTGAGGAGGATGCAGCAGCAGGCAAGGGTCTGATTAATGGCAGCTCTCTGGTCTGTAGGTAATTTTATTCGCCATCATACGGCTCTCTACTCAGCTCCGAGCGCCTCAAAAGTGGATTACTCCGCGGCAGACTCACTCATTATAAATCATACAGGAGACATTATCTCCAGGAATATCATCGGCCGTCTCTATAGACACACGTGAACAGACCTGCAGGGAACATTCTCTAAGAAGTACATTTTAACTGTAAATGACAAACTTGATTGGCTACTGTCCACAAGTCATTTGGTAAATTTACTCGCAGTAATGCAAATGGTAAAAATATCGACTGTGCAGGAAAGAGGCCAATCTGGGTTATCATGTTATAACAGATAATAACTTCAGATGCATACGGTGAATCTTAAAATAACAAACTCACCATTGAGGTGATATTATTAAGCTTATTCTGTAACAATCATTATTTACAAAAGGTATATGTACATTGTTTTGACTTGTATAACTTCACAACAAGCATTAACTGTGGCTACCATATTTATGCAGTGGAGAACAAGTATCAGGTTGTATGAAATGAAGTACAAGTACAAATTGACTTAGTGACATTCCACTATGATATATATATAACGTGCAGAAAAGGCTGTGATATATAATGGGATAGAAATTATGAAGATAAAAATAGCAGCACAGAAGGCAGACTGTGGTGACTGTTGTGTATTGATCAATCTCTCCAGAATGCGGAGGAGAGAGAGAGAGCCGCCTGTCACGCACATCCAGGGACGACAAATTGCCTCAGTGGAAAAGGCGGCTGTGACAGAATCTTGGATGACAGGGTGCTTTTTTAATCCCGGATACCGTTGTTTGTTATAGAATATTAATCCCACATGAATGCTGAATTTGTAGAACTCTGTTAAATGACCAACCTCAGAGCTCCACACTGGTATTTAGCAGGAGAATCACAATCATTTGTTGTGCTACAGTGCAGCTGTCTCTGCTAATGCCTGTGTTCTGATTGGAAAGCTCGGTATAAAAATTTGGCTGCGATGCACTCAAAGTAAATGACTAGAGACTTTCTGAATGTATCCGCGCTCCTCGGTTGACTTATTCAAAGAGCACGATTATTGGCAGAGATTCTTCGACAGTTGTTTATCGTTTTTCACACTTTGTCCTTCGGCTGTAACTGGTACGTCAGAAACTGTTTTGTCTTTCATACTAAAATGTGTTCTTGTTTGGTGGATATACACCAACACTGTGCAGAACGTGGTTCACTCACATATATAGTAGTTCAGTTTTATTTGTTATAGAGCAAGGGTTTTCAACTGGTTTTGTACAGGGACCACCATTCTGACTAGAAAGTAATCCGCGGCCCACTGATGTGCCTCTGCGAGCGCGTGCCTACGTGTGTGTGTGTGTGTGCGTGAAGGAAGTTTTAACATTTGGTTTAATATTTCCATTATTAATTCTGCCCTTTTTGGCCTTGTTTTTGGGAAAATAAAAATTCCCATCATACAAACAACATCTCCATGAACTCCTGAGAGTTTTTCTACCTAGCTCAAACGCTCTTCTACATCTACCTTTAACAGACATGCACAGGGGAAAAGTACTAGCAGTTTCTAGCCCCAAGCCGGTTTCAAGGTTCCCTTCAACACCTTTATATTATTTTAGACATATTTTTCTTATTTTAAAATATTTTTCATGATATTCAAGAGTAATCTGGAAATGTGTTGAAATATCAAAGCGAATTTGGCGGACCCCCTGCAATGCCGTCGCGGACCACCAGGGGGCTGTGGACCCCTGGTTGAAAACCCCTGTTATAGAGTATGTTCGAAGTGAAATTTATTCAATTACATTTGCATTAAGCCATTCGCTAGTAAATCACGTAGGGAGAATGTTAACTGTGCAACAGTAGGATTGTTTTTTTGTTCTTTCTTTTATTTTGTTAAGCAATTAATGTCAATCATGCATTCACTCTGCCAAGTATGGTTCATAATAAATTTTAAAAACAGGCTGATGTGCTGCATGTAAATAGAGCCACTGCAAACACCTGCTGAGGATCTTCACTTTGTCTCCAGTAAAATTATTATATTTTACTGTGTAGCAGAGACACAATTCCTCACGCAGGATTATTGGTAAAACCTGCAGATATACATCTTGCAAACAACGTTGTGCTGTAGCAGAGGTTTAGTGGAGGTTTGCACTCAGTAGAGCACAGATGTCACCAGTCCACCGAAGAAACCACGTTTAAATCTACTACATCCATGTTGTTATTTGGTTCAGATATCAGTCTCCTTAGTATGAAACAAATGTCAACAACATACAATAATTATTCACTGGCAAATGGAGGGACGTGTCAAAAATAGATCACACAATTTAAAAGAAAACTATAAAACAAAACAAAATTCCTGGATTCGCCCCCTTGTCCACATTGGGGCCAATATTTAATGACTTCTTCCACTAAGGTCCAATAAACAGACAAACCCCAATGAAAACATAACCTTCTTAGCTAAAGTAAAGATTGAAGCAAAACAAAAAGCACCACGTCAAACCACATGAGGCGCACTGGTTGTATTGGACTGCTGGTTGACTACCAGTGGGCTACACACTGTCCTATGCCACAGATGGCCGGAGGTTGAGGGTCAGCTGGTTCTCGGCCTGCCAGCTACAATTCGGCCCCTGGAGAACTTTAGCAGTCACCCTTCCTGGGTATCGGTCTTGTTTTTCCAAGAGGTATATGTTGAAGTATCTAGCTGGCAGTATGTGCCCTGGAGCTGTTTGTCACCTTTGCTTCTCATTAACGCAGAGCCTCCACTGCCCAGCCCCCCGAGAGAAACCCGGGACCGAACCCTGAGTTGAACACTGAGTTGAACCTTGACTCGGCCAATATCTCATCTGTGTCTGAATCCCAGCTGACGTCCAGCATGTTCCTGAGCCTCGGCCTGCATCGGTCATCAAAGGCCTCAAGTCTGAGGCCACCATCCCTGCCAACACTGTCCCTTCTTACAACCAGCATGTTTCTAACCTGCCGGTCTATCTGCCCCACGATCAGTGTCTGAGGCTGCTCTTCATTATTCCATCTATGTCATTTCCTTCACTGCACCAGCCTGTGTCAGTGCATGGATCCTTCCTGCCTGAGCTCTCACCACGAATCGTGACGCCCACTGCTTTCAAACAAATGTATCGTGAAGCACATGCAGGAAATCTGAAGCTGATCTCAGCGGTAGCTTTTAGGAATATAAGTGTACTGCAGCAAATGAAGAGAGCAGAGAACAGGAAACAACATCAGTGACAATGCCATTTGTGTGACAGAATGACTTCTAGCAAATAATGATAAATGCAGTAATATTATTCACAGCGGACTTGAGAGTCATTGAAAATGCAGGTGTGGCACATAGCTATGAGTCAATGGATGGCGCACAGAACCTAACATCATCAGACCCGCTGGGAACATTCTCCTTTTCATAAATGTAAAACTGCTCCTTGATGTTGTTTTCAGACGGAAACATACCGATTGGTTCCAGTTGGAAAATCAACTGAAAACACAAAATAAGGAACAGAAAGTCAAGAGGGGCATTTATATAAATATATATACATTTTTATGTGCAACACATGCTGGGCTCACAGCCCTGTTTTTAACACAGCTCTGCAAGGCCCCGGAAATTATTTCTGGCAAACAACCGCACACTGTGAATGGTTAGGTCACACTTTGCTCTGTAAATACGAACATTATAGGTGTTTCTTGGCTCATTCCTTCAATTTGCATTATTCATAGAACACTTGCACATTGTGCAGTGCTTTACTGCTGCATGTAAGGTGCAATTAAACATACAAAAAGGCTCTAAAGTTACAAAGAAAATGATAAATAACACAAAATTGTATCTCAAGGTATTCGGCATGAAGCTAAACCGTGTCATCTATGAAAAAAATCTAATAAAACATGCTCTGACTGAATCCATTGCTGTGACGCATGGTGAGTAATGAATCATTATGTGCTCTAACAGTTAACACCCGTGTGTGTGTGTGGCAGGAGCAGGTCTGGAGTGATCCTCTTGAACCTGGAATGAGTCGCTAGGAGCAAAGTGTAGGCAGTGACATCCTGTCAAACTTCAAACAGCTGTAGACCTTCCCCAGTCAAACCTTCATCCAGCCTCATTTAAGTACTACATCCCAGAGTGCTCCGGCTTTGAACTTTTCTCCTGTTTGTTTTCTCATATCTCAGAGCCACCCAGCACCGAGATGTGCCTTTGTGTTTCGACACATATTAATTTTGTTTCCCAGTCACGAGCAGCAGGTCTCTGCAATATTAAAGGGAGAATGCAATGCGTGTGCCGGAGGTCTGAGCTCGGAAACACGACACATCTGGCCCGATGTTCTTTGCATCATTCATTTATGTAGGATTAAATAATTTTTGAAAGTAAGCAACCTGATTGCCTGCATACGTGAGTCTTTATTTCACTTTTTGGGACTTTTAGATATTTGAACAGTGTTTTTCACGTTGCAGTGTTTTGAGAAAATGTACAATAATTGCATGTCTTCTGTCCAGATCTATAATAAACATAATCTTCAATGAGAAAAACACGCTTCGGTAAATGTTTTCACCCATTTGCTTATAAGCACCATTCATATAAAGCAAAATTTAATTAATTAGTAAATAAACAGAGGTTGGTTTTTTAGGGGGCAAATTATGTAAGTGTTGCATCTTTACTAAATATGTTTAATTCACTCTCATTATCTGTGCTTTTCACACACCTAACAAAACAGAAACATAGTAATTATTATTATTGCAACAGATTAAATGCTTATGTTGATTCATAACCTTAACCCATTAAAATTCTACTGCAGTTTGAACACTGTTAGGCCAAGTTATTTTAATGTAGGGATGAAATATTTTAATGATGGATTAATGTTTAAATCCATTTTTCACTTACCTTGATTTACATCAGAAATATATAAAAGCAATTCAGCTACTGCAACTGCTATTCCACAATACACAACACATATAACTGCTAAGGTAAATATTGGACAATAATTTCAAATCAAATTTTAATTGATTCTCCTTCTGCCATAATAAATTAAATGGATATTAAGACCTTGCTGCTAAAAATTCGGACTCAAAACTCTGTAAATAAACTGATATTACTTTTTACTTAGTAATTGTATGAACTGCAGCAGCCGTAGTTTTTCATTTCTGCTGCATATGCTCACAAAATCCTTGCTTTCAGCTATTTGTCCCGCACGACACACAATAGAAAGATGCAACCTTCAAAGAATCAGAAGTTTGTGTTTGTGTCAACAGATGAGTGATGTCTGTTACTTCTGTGACTGAGTGTTGCCTTCACGGTGTCTCCTCTCTTCCTGAAACAAGGTGGGGGATTCATGACACGATCCCTTCTCAAGCTGAGAGATTTTGTTTGACGGTGATTGGAGATGTTGCCCCACTTTCTGCTCAGCCCCCCCGGGAGCAGTCCTCACTCTTTCCTCCTCGCCTGGTGGAAAACAGAAGAGCCGGGCGCAGTGAAACAACTGCACTAAATACAGCCCTGCAGTTACCATAGAAACCAGCACTGGTGCATCCCTGACTAGTCCTACTGTATCTCATTTTGCACTTGACCCAGAAAAACACTGGGAGGTTGATGTTTTAGTGTCTTCCCAGTCCAATTTTTCAGCGTACAGGTGATATGACAGTCGGAAACAAAGCGTTAGACCATGAATGAGGACTAGGCAGGGACCAGGTGTTTTTTGGAAGGAGACAAAGGGGACAGAGGCAGGGGTGTGAAAAAGGATAGTGGGGTATAAGCCTGTGTGCGAGTGACGAGGCCAATGGCTCTCGAGGGAGAGTGAATTTACAGTGACACCAGCGTAAAGTACCGCTGCAAGGCCGGCCATCGCTAAACTGGACCAGACAGCACATGATCGCATCGGAAATATATGAAGTTCTACCTCTGCTGAAACCGTTCCCAAGATAAAGGCTGATGTGACACAGTTTCTCTCCCTTTTTTTTTAAGGAATAGTGTGGCAATGCTGTTATTAAAAAGTTATATAATGTGAGGTGCTGCACTGCATCAAACAGCATCGGTATAAGGCATCACTATTCGTCTCGCTATAAAACATTCAGACAGAGTTTACATTAAATTCAATAAGAAGCATCCAGCTGCCTAAGAATCTATGACATGCTGGTATCGGGGGCCACAAGTCAAAAATCAGAGGGATTCATTCTTGATTATAAAACTTATAAACTGTAAAATGTCCAGCCATTGCAGCAGGCTAAATAATGTTACCCTGTGTGCTCAGTTCCACAGGGACATCATTACAGTGTCCAAATAGGTCAGGAGCAGCCCATTACACTGCAGCCAGGCTTTATTCTAGTGCACATGATAAAGCCTCTGCATCTTTACACGCCTTTTATCACCACTCGATGGTTCCCATAAGTGTCTTTACAGGGAAGAACGCCACACATGTATGATTTCACATTATTTGCAGTGAATAACATTATGGTGGCAGGGAGCACCTGATGGCCTAGAGATAAGACACAACACAAGGCCTAGAGTGTGAGCTTTGTGTAGGGAACAGCCGAGATGATTTATGTGACAATATCCTACGTACAACGGAGGCTACATTTGGGCGGTGGGCCCCGTAAACACGTGCAGGCTCCCACATCTATCAAGCCAACAAGTCACAACTGATCTCTAAAGTCCTCGCGCTTTAAAGGGAATTACAGCCGCCGCAATTCAATTTTGTGGTCCGTGGTTGGACTGTATACCGCGTTTACGGAAAAATTATATCAGTAACAGGTTCTACATAAAAGGAACATTTGCAGTCAGCACATATAAAAGAAAATAAAATTCCAATAAGGCATGCGGAAGACAAATGGGGCGACGGCTGAATATATTTCAAATCCTTTAACGAGCCAACATGGTTGCATGGGAACAATGGCAACATTTTTATATTATAGAAAGTTTGAACGCCCTCTGTTTTATATACCTACTGCAGAGAAAGTGGGTTTCAAGAGGTTCCAATACCTTTTAACATCTGTTCTTCCACTGCAGGATGTGGTCTATAGATCTGTCTGGTCTAATGCCATGCTGCAAACACACAATACTAACATGCTAATGTTTCACACAGTCAACGGTCAGGAAAAACAAGTAGCATATGAACCCATTAATTACAACTTCAATGTCTCTTTTACTGTTTTCGACCCCTGCAGTGCTGCCTACTGTCAATCAACTGATAATAAACTGAAAACTAAATCATTTTGTGTCAAACATTTTATTTGAATGTTTCAGGAGTTTAAACTGAAGATGTCACCTTGAGCTGTGTAAAGAGTTATTGAAATATTGTTTGATATTTTACTGATAAATAGATTGTTTTCACAATTTTGTCGACACTTTTATTTCATATTAACAAGATATGGTTGATGTGGTGTGATAGTAGTGTTTGCCTGTTACATACAGTTTCTTGAAAGGTAGATGTTAAAATGATCATTAGTTTAAGCCATAATTCTACCTATTACTCTAGTGACTATTTAGAATAGTGTTTAAATGTGCAATGTGTAATTTTGGCCATAGACCTAGTTTAATGATGTCATGAAGCAGTGTGGGATCATGGGAGTTGTTGTCTTCACCACCATCGCCAGTCAAAGTCTTCCTGACGCAACTCGAGTGCGAATTATGGTCACGGATGAGGTAATGTGATTTTATTCACGTTACTCAGAAGACGGTAATAAATAATCACTTATCCATTACGAGTAACCATAACAAAGAGTGGAAGGAAAAAAACAACCAGCCAGTAAAGTGATTTTCCTTCATCATACGTTGATTAACATGGACGACGTGGAGCACAGACCTCAAATCCACAGGTTAAGCCGATATAACGCAATTAAAAAAATAAAATGAACCTTACCTTGAATAAAAATTAGAGATTTCTCTTTGGGGGTGTAGAGAGTATTTACAGATTCATGAGGAATTGTTACACATTATATTTTTAAGGCTGCAACTAACAATTATTTAATTAATGTATAATCTGCGTGTTTTCTTGTTTATTTGGGTTATAAAATGTCAGAAGACTTTTTCCGTAAAGATGGCAAATCCTTGAACGGCACAAACGTATAGGTTGTGATGGATCGCCGCTTGAGAGATGACTTAAATGATTAATCAATCAGCCGGATCACATCTCATGTGGATGATTTCATCTCTACAAATCTCCATGGAGATATGATTTCCTCTCCTCCTCCCCTGCTCCCCTGTGTAGGAGGCCAGAACAAAGGGCAGCATTACGAAAGCCCCCTTATGGCTGAAACATATTCTGAGTCGGTGGTCTCTCTGTTTGCACCGTGCCTCCCTGCTGCTGTGTTTTCCTCACCATCACCTTTAGTAGCTGCAGAGGGCGAGAGGGAGAGGCTTCAGATTCACCCACATGTTCACAGACAGTGTGTGGATTTCAACCTATGGTTCGCTAACGGTAATCTTATGCTTCAGCTGAAAAAAAAGGGGGAAATGGCTGTTATGCTATATACAGCACAGCAGGGCATTGCACTTATAGTCCATTCACTTGTAAAACCTTTTAAATGGACTACTCCTCTATTATTGCAATAGCCAATCAGGCATTCAGCACCAAACAAGCTAATTAAACAAATTTGGTGGCAAATTAGACACATTCTCTCGTATTTTTTGTGCATCGAGCAGCAGTATCCCATAATGAGACGTTGGGTAAGCACAGGGTTGCAGAGAACTGTTTTGTGTTGAATGGTAATTTGGCAGTGGCATAAAAGCCCTCGCTGCTGGATGGGGCTGAGGCGGGCCTCTGCAGCTAGGGCTGGGCGGTATCATGTTACAGAGCTGGGAATCTATTGAGTGTGAGCAGTGTGGCACGAGACAACTGCGGTCTCTCTAAGTGGTCTTTGAAAGCACCACTAAAAGGAAGAGCACACAGGTTATAGTTATGGCTAAAAGGTGCGTTCGCACGAGCAATATGATTTTTTTTTTAATACATTGTTTACCTACGCGACGAATGAACACCGGGTGAATTGTAATAAACCATTTAAGAGAAAACACCACCTTGCTTTGAATGTGTTGTGCCCTTATGCAGATTGAAGAAATTGATTCTTTAATTTGAGTTAATTTAAAACAACAGGTTTTTCTTCTTGAAACAACACTTCAGTACCAGAAGGTACATCATCTGATGAACTGTGTTAATGTGTGTAGGTGATTCTTGATCAGGTATTACCATAAAAGGAACAAAATATATACACCAGTGTGACAATCCTCATCCAAATGCACACAAAAAATTGTCAAGCATATTTTATATTATGGGATGACATTTGCAGTAAGATGCAATTACTTGACAATATGCCGTTGTATGTAGCTTATCATTTCAAGTGTTGATTCAGTTTCTCCCCCGATCCCGGAGTAAGAGAGCAAACAAGCAGGGGAATCAATAAGGGCTGATATAACCCCTGTAATGGCAGGCCTGCAGAGATGATTAAAGGTAATTCTATGACTCCATTGAAAAGTAAGCAGGAATTGAAATAAGACTTGGTAGGTGGGATCGAATGGACCAGGCAAAAAAAGTAGATTTTCTACTTTACAGGAGGTACCTTTGAAATGACTTTGCAGGAAATCCAATAGAAAGTTAAAGATTCATCAGCTTCACATGAGGGAAAATCTTAATTATTTTGGAATCAATAACCTTCTTTAAAAAAAATCCCTGTCTCTGCAGGAAGAAAAGGTTGTTTATCTAAAATGTATATATAAAGCAGCGCTCCACTAATTTTAATTTGAAAATACTGTTGCCTGAGCCATTCATCTTGAGCTTGGAGACTTTTTTAACAGATCTTAAGATGTTGGTCAACCGGGGGGTGGGGGGGGGGGGATCTGCAGTATACATCATAAACCCCTCCTGATCAATGTTAGTGGATTGGACATGGAACCCCCCCACAAAGAAAATCAAAGTATGCTTCAACTAAATCTATATCAAAGAGGGTTTCTGCTATTTTAGGAAGTTGTTATCACACTGGTGTATTCAAATTTGCATTTTTCTCAAAATGTATCAGTGCAAGATGGAATCTCTGGGACTTTTTAGCTTCACTTGTAGATAGTGGGAGAAGGTGGAGACGAGTCGCCAATCTCTCTATATACAGTCTGAGGTATGGTCCATTCTTAGAAATAGTTTTATCACTAATCTTCACCCTAAAACCTAGGGTATTGAATAATATAATGCCATAATGTGAATATTTCAGCAGCTGTTACACATTTATTTTATGAGGTATTTTAAGAATATTAATACTTTTAAGACATGGCCTTTGTCAAATATGCAGTGTGTCACCTAACTCAATATTTTATCTGAACTGGCCACACACATAACACACAGTAATGTGTCTCTGATGAAGGCTGGTCATCGCTGGCCTCTGAAGTTCAGCATATGGAGTCGCAGCAGACTTCATTAGCATGGCTGATTAACTGGACAGGTTAGGTGTCTTGCTCTCGAGGGCCTAATGATACTAACTGCCTCTAGGGATCAAGTGACCTGAAGAGCGAATCCTCTCATCCCCCAAATCAGCTCACTAACATGCCCGGCTCCGGTGTGAGTGACACATCGTACACAACAGGTGACTGAGTGTGTGGCTGCGAGCCAACGTCAGCAGGCAGCAGGGGGGGGGGGGGGGGGGTGGAGGTGTCACAACAGTGCGACTGAAGGGAGTGGTGATGAATCCACCTGGACTGAAGCGTGCATGTCTCGCATTCGATTTAATGAGAGCTGTTGGGAAAAAGTCATAGAGGGAGTTGAGGTGGTGGTAATACGGTGGCAGCCTCAGCCCATTAAAGCAACTTAAAGAAAATCAATTCGGAATCTTGAGTTCAAAGGCATCTCAGTCAGTGGTTGACGGTGAACCTGAGTGAGCCGGCACTGGGGATTTCTCTCTCTGCATCCTGGATTCTCCTTTATTAGTCTTCAAGGCCCATAACACACACATGAGGTAGTTCTTAACTTCCAGACTGCGGTGATGTGTAATGAGCTCGGCTCGATTCTTGACTTTCCCTCTGTGTAACTTGCATGAATGTGTCACAACAAAAAAGGAGTGTGCACTCTGAGGGCTTAAAAGACTTTAGACCACTAGAGTTGGCAGAGTGCACTGCATTTACAGGTGAGAGGGCAGAGTGCCTCCAGAGTCCGCTCTCATTCTTCCGGAATGCGCCGTAAAGGTTGGGCAGAGTAATTCCACGCGGAGGAGAGGATGCTCTCACCATTAGATGCTGTTGTTCTTGTGCAATTCCTTTAGGATCCATTGCTAACTTTAAGTGCTACATAAGGTTTTCAGAAAGGTGAAGTTCCACTCGAAAGGGAACTTCAGAGCTCTACCTTCGTTCCCTGAACTCCCCAAATACCTTTTCCGGCCACCGGCCAATTGACTCCTCGTTTTCCGAGACAGAGGCGAGGCCATGTCACGCCGCTGTTGATGGAGAAGTGGCAAAGTATTGAGGCCGATGCTTCCGAGCAGTTGCGTGACCGGGCCCTGTTCAGGGGCGCTGCTCACCCACTGATATGCTCAAAGTGGGTAGAGTCGGGAGCAAAGTGACAAATCCCTCCGTATCCAAATCCAGCCTGTTCTCAGAAAACAGCAGGGGGATGAATATATCACGCCATGACGATTCATTAGCTGAATGTCAGGCTCTAAGTGTGCTCTGACGGTGCCTTCCCTTTCAACCAGTTCCCGACATGAAAGAAGACCTTTAGTAAGTCTTGAATCATCCACACGATAATTTAATAACCAACCATAATAGCTTTCTGTATTTCCATAAGGGATTTGGGCTGAAACTTCATCTGTGAACCTCTACAAAGTAATTTTTCCTTTCTTTATTATAGACATTTTCTTCTTTCTAGAAAAGCATATGAGTGAAAGTGGCCACGCTCACATACTTAATGTTAGCTAGTGAAGCATTTAGTCATGAGTGGTGTCCATTCAATTTAAAGAACTACTGAAAACTGAATTCACAGGGACAGTAAAAGCTGGAACCCAATTCAAATAACTATTTTGGTAGAGCACTCAATATATCCCACTTATCTGCAAATCATTGTAATTAACTTTATTCTATAAACATCAGTAAAAACGAGCCATTAACAACTTTGACGTGTTTCAAAATGGATGAGAAACAGACTTTCGGCTTAACATTATTGACGGAACAATATGGAATTAATGCAATTAAAATGTTCCTTTTAAAATTAAAAAGTACTTCGATCCAGGTCAGGTCGAACCTCTTTAAAATGAGCCAGTTTGTTTTGTTAGCGATGCAGCATTTATAGGTTTAATATTTAGTGAGACGGAAGAACCACTTCAAACGTTGGAACATGTATTACTTCAGTGATGCATAAAATATCTTACATTATAACAAGGCTAAGTTTGAAATGGCTTACAGCTGGTTCAACTTTATCTTCATCAGCAGATGGAGTTTAACCGCAGAAACTGCACGAATTTTCTATTTCCCCCGTGCAGACACTTAGAAGGACTTTGATTATGGCGGATTAAATGAGTGAATAAATTAATAAAAGGAAATATACAGTCCTTTTCACACCTCCCACCCCTAGGACATCCCCCACAGCCCCCCACCACCTCCTGCAACACACACATCTCTGCACCCCCCCCAAACCCACCACTGACACCCCCCACCCCCCAGTCTGGACTCCACATCACAGCCAGCCAGGTGAGGAGAGAGCTGGAGAGGCTCAAACCGAGGAAAGCTGCGGGGACGGACGCATCAGCCCTTGGGTGCTGAAGGCCTGTTCCAGCCAGCTCTGTGGAGTTCTCCAGCACCTCTTCAACCTGAGCCTACACCTTCAGAGAGTGCCAGTGCTCTGGAAAACATCCTGCATGGTCCCAGTGCCCAAAAAAAGGACGTCCTGCTGCACTGGAGGACTACAGGCCGGTGGCACTGACCTCTCACATCATGAAGGTCATGGAAAGACTGGTCCTGGCCCACCTCAGACTGCTGGTGTGCCCATCACAAGACCCCCTGCAGTTTGCATATCAGCCCCATGTTGGGGTTGATGATGCAATCATCTACCTGCTGCAGAAGGCTTACTCCTCCCTGGACAGACCCAACACCTCAGTCCGGATCATGTTTTTCGACTTCTCCAGCGCCTTCCACACCATCCAGCCCAGACTGCTGGCTAAGGCTAAGGACGCCAACAAACTGAAAAAACTCATCAGGAAGGCAGAGTCTGTGGTTGGCTCTAAGCTTGTCACCCTGGAGGAGGTGGTGGAGGACAGGATGCTGGCAAAACTGCTGGCAATCATGGACAATCCATCTCACCCCCTCCACATAACACTGGACAAGCTAAGGAGCAGCTTCAGCCACAGACTCATTCAACCCCGCTGCTCTAAGGAACGATACAGGAAGTTGTTCCTCCCAACCGCAATAAGACTGTACAACTCCTCTACCTCTGTCAGAGCCACCATCACAGAACTCACCTAAATATACCTGTCTCAATTCATCACTTTATACAATAATATTGTCTTTTGCACACTCAGTCTACATATTCTTACACTCATAGTATATCATATTATCTATTGTATCGCCAAATACTTATATTTATACCCGTACTATATATCATATATTATATCATACTCTTTATATATTCTTTGAATAGATAAGTCTATATACACATATTTATACATGTGTACATGTTATTATTGTCGCTATTATTATTATTATATATACTGTTGCTGCTATTATTACTATATACTGATATTATTATATTGGTATAATTACTTTCATATATAAATATATATTATATACTATATATTATATATATATATATACTCTATTTTTTATATATATACTGTAACAATAACATTGCCATCATATCATCAGTACTTACCATCATCTGCCACTGCACCTTATCTAGCCATTTATCTTGTGTTTATTGTTTCTACCGCAATATTTTATAATTTATATTTTATTTTATTTTATTCTATTGTATTTTATTGTATTCAAATGTACCGGCTGCTATGACGACTTAATTTCTCTTAAGGGATGAATAAAGTAATCTATCTATCTATCTATCTATCTATCTATCTATAAATATCTACAAATCAATAATAACTACGTAAATTCCTTCCGCTGATGAGGATCATGAGATACGTTCAAAGGCTAATTGCAAACTCAACGTAAATTACTCCAACAGACATCCCTGTCGTCTGAATGCAAACTGAAACTATGTCAGGAGATTTGCTTTGTTACCGATGATCATAAGACAACTGCTCGTTTATTGTTAACTGGGTTAAGCGAGAGATTCAGTGGCTCCCTTATTTTCATTTGCAGAGCCCTCATAGACCAAGTTTAGAAGATGGAGGTATAAATGTTAATAACACAGCAACATCTTCATCTGTCACGCACAGAGAATTTCACTGCGAACACTGTGAAGCTTGAAATTCCCAGTTCAGTGCCCATGGCGGTTTTGTGCAGAAGAAAGATGCGGCCTCCGCATATTAAAGGGCAGAACTTCTTTTTTTTCATCACTTGATTTTAAAGTCACTGCTGGTAAGTGATCCCCGTGCTCTCTGCATGCTAATTTGCACAGACGTCGCCCTTGAAGACCATGCGATTAATAATGGATGTAGTGTGACTGTATGCCAATAGCAGGAGTGAGCTGTGCAGCAGCGAACTGCAACACTGGGTTTGAAAATGTGCCTCTTTCCATCTCCACATCTCAAAAATAGTCTTAAAATTAACCCAGGCAATTAAGGGCTATATTTTGCCACTTTAAATTGGTTCTCTCTTATGGTTGTGCAGCATAAGGATACAGGAAACCAGGAAAATATCAAAGTCAGTCTTGCAAACAACTCTTTACATAAAGAATATGCACAAATCCATGTAGGTTGCTATAAAGGATTTTTTCACAGAAATACAGTGGATTAACAACACTGGACTCCAAGAATATCAAATGATTTCTCACATTTGTTATCCTATTATAATACAATAAAACAACGAAGAGTTAAGTTCAGTCCAAAATCCATTTTTTTCTTTTAAACTAATATTACATGGCTCTGCTGCAAATTATTAAAAACATGAATTTTCTTATTCTAGCCAGATCTGAGAGAAGTCTCCCGATCAATGTTAATTTACAATTAAATACTGTATACAGAGTGCACCTAATGTAGAACAAATACTTTATCCGGCTGCAGAGTCATTTGCCAGCGGCCGTTTACATGACTCTTAAAGTTAAAACAGAAAACAAACAAGTTTAACATTCATAATTTAGGAAAATATAAAGCACTCACTTAAAATTTGGCAGAGATGATACTGTATCTGGGCCAAAGACGACACTCGAGTACGTTTTTGTGTAGATGGAGATGCACGACACGGTTTAAATGCCTGTACACACTTAAATGCATATGAATGGTACAGTACATTGTCCAGAGATCCTCTTTAACTGCTCTTTGGAGGTGTGTGAAGTGCACAAGACCAGCCTCCACTTTTCTTATTCCTCACGGCTCATCCACCTCTGTCTTTGAGAGTTGGCTCAAAAGTTGTTTTGCTGTATCTTAAAGTGGATGGACAGATGGAGCTTTACTGTAATTCTGAAAAAAAACTAAAAAAGATGTCAAGGGGAAATGGTGGATAAAGAAATACGCGCCTGACGAAAGGATATATTTATTGGCACTTACTCTGTGGCTATATGCCCCACACTGAAGGGATATGCACCATTTGCTCTAATGGTGGTAAAGTCTTAATTCTCTACCTCCCGGAAATAGAAATGTTAACTATTCTTGCCCTGTTTAGTCTGCAGTAGTGGTCAAATTAGCTTTGCAATCACGCTAGACATTTAAAGCGTGTCATAATATTGCAGATGTTGCTTTTATGGAGAGGAAATTAGTTTATACTGCAGCTCTTTGCAGGTCCCGGTAATCCAGCGGTAGAACGAAGACGAGTTTGCAGAGGACAAAGGGAAACCTGAAGGGTAAGACCTGCCAATGATTCCACCTCGCGTGCAGACACAAGACTCACAGGCCATGTTGATTTACTGACAAAAACAAGGTCCCCTTCGGTGTTAGTCGATGCTGGTGCGAAGTGCTGCTCAAACAGGACATTTCACTCTTTACTGGTGCTCATCCCTCAGAGGGTAATGGCTCGGAAAATCTGGGTGTCTTAAAAGGCAACAGGGACTACACGGCCATTATACATTTCTTATCCTGCTGACACTGCCGTCACAGCTTAGACAGGCTGGCATAAAAGGGTCGCTGCCGAATTACTCACTCGTAAGTGGTACAGTCCAAATGAAGGAAACTGAGTGGCGGACTGAGTCAGTGTCAAACCCAAACACTGCTCCTATCATAATCATTTCAGGCACTTACATGACTTACAGGAGGTGGGATCTCTGTAGAATTCCGGGCGACAGTTCAGCCCTTAATGTGCTGTAGCACCTTTACGTCTCTATGACCCCTGGTTGAGCACCGAAATCCAACGGGGGGGGGGGGGGGGGATCGGGCTCCAGCAACCCACCTATTGAGAGATGCTGGAACATGTGGTCAATAGTTGGTGTACAAGACTTACCTCGCTAAGCCGGCTTATACTTTAGCTCATAGCACTTCTAAGCTTCTTAACGAGTAAGCCCAAAACTGAGCTAATTATTCATGGACAGCCTCCGTCTCAGGGAACAGGGCCACGGCTGAGCACCTGACATCATGAATTCTGCCCTGCAATGTATGGAAACTCCTTAATTACCTATTTCTAAAACCATGCAGCAAGACCTATGCTTGTTTTATACACTATAAAACTAGACACTGCTCTCCTCTTCAGATTGTGACCTACAATCCTTTGGCTCTGGCTTGACCTGTTGAGCTAAATCTGTTGTGCAGCTATCTTAATAACTCAATTGTGGCCACGATTTCTCTAATGTTCTCAAATTCAAGGCGAGCTTTTGTCCCCCAGAGAATTAAAGCTGACTCATATGGTTAATTGTTATTCATATTGATATGGTTTTCCCATGTGACTTTGTCATTTAAAATTCTGCTGCTTCAAAGTCCAAAGTCTCTTTTATGGCGCTTTGCTGTGATGTCGCTTGCTGTCACCCGAGATGGGAACATTCAGAAATCTGTTGTTTGTCTAGATTCAAAACTAAATCTCCATTTCCCGACTGCTATTAAATCAGAAGTCCGCCGTAAATGTCACTTCTGAAAGTTATCAGTCACCCGCTGATAAATGATCTGTACATTCAAGCATTTTTCAGGTGAAAATAAATCACAATCATCTTTCCTCCTATTTGCCCATTAGCGTTTCATGTTTATATGCAGAGAAATAAAAATTGTCGATCAAAACTAAAAGATACATTTACAGCTGCATCTCAGATCCCGGAATGACAGAAGTATTATTAATTGCATACCATTAGCAGACACTTCATCACATTTGCATTATAAATCCTGCATTATCTACGCATGTGGACATTGATCACCCCATTCATGCAAATTGGTTTGCTGCAGGAACCTCATAAGCCGTCACACAGATGTATAACTTATTTATGGTTATCAGTGTATTACCTAAAAACTCATTTATGAGAGACACAATTGGATCACCTGAGCATCACTGTTGCGGAAAGTAAACATAATTGCCATTGTAAGATTCCACAGTAATCTGATCCAACATGATTATGAGGGAGATCCAACAAACTCCAGCTCAAACATATTACTCTGAACATTTGAATAATAGCCGACCAACCTTAATGGCCTTAATTACTTGCATTACAATGAAGTGGTAAACTGGTGAAGGGAAACTGGTAGTAACAAGGTACCGGCTCATACGAAGAGTTCTAATGCTACAGTGAAATTAAAGGAACATTTTATATGGAAAATATGAAAGAAAAGGACATTATGTGCAGAGCTAGAGTCTAAGTGGCTGAAGGTAAAACAGCAAGAACTCATTTAAATGTGATGATTTCAGAGGGAATCACATTTTCTTCAAACACAAATGTTAAGGTCGACCACTTAGTTTGACTTGGATGAATTGCCATGAAATATTCATGTTCAGACATTCATGGTTCCACAGGATGACTCATAATGTTGTATAATGAAATTCAGATATTTACGATCCCCAGACATTAAATCCCTATAACTTTAGTGACCCTGATTTCTTGTTGCACTTCACTAAGGTCATTTAACTAGATGACACATCAGTCCTCAGATAAAGGCAGATTGTGTATACAATTGTTAAAAGACAAAGAGAAGACATGTAGAAATAAGACAAAATTCAGTATATGTGTATCTGGTGAAACTATATCCTCTGGCACATTAACTTCATAGTAAACGTTACAAAAAAACAGCATTGCAACCTAACCCCAATTTAAACTTTGCAAAAAACTAAAGACACACTTGCTTTAAATGTCATGTTAAAAAGGTTGAAACAACCAATTCCTGATGACTTTGGATGAGAGTAAATCACAGTGCCGACCATACTGACACAAAAACTACTCAATCTCACATTCCACACCAATGGAAAAATCCAGTCCCCGATGGACCTAACCCCCGACCTTCATGTCTTTCCACTGTGGGAAGAAGCAGAAGCACCCAGAGCAACATGAGAATGTGCGACTCCACGCAAAAGAACCTGGAGAGCTGCATTTATAACGAGGGGTTTCTTCAATGTCAAGGCAACAAAATAATGGATGAATGTGAGGGCATCATATTGGCATCCTATGACAGCTACTGCACAGTTGTGTTCGCGCTTGCATCAGATGAACTTCATTGTTATCGGCCGCTCTCTATCACACAAAAACTTTTTCACCTGGAGCTAAATCATTTAGAGTCT
Organism: Platichthys flesus; assembly: GCF_949316205.1. Taxonomy (NCBI): domain Eukaryota; kingdom Metazoa; phylum Chordata; class Actinopteri; order Pleuronectiformes; family Pleuronectidae; genus Platichthys; species Platichthys flesus. The sequence goes on from NC_084948.1 coordinate 20,877,065, forward strand.
ATTAAGTGAGCTTGGACCCGAATGATAGAGCTGTGGGCTCATCAGCCATATGTTGTACTACCGATTAGACCGCAGCCATGCTGAGAGAAACACTACCCCTCAAGTCAAACATGGGGGTGCATCTGTTTAGGAGGAGGCTTTGCTTCAGACCTTCAAGTCTCTTTATTGCGCATCTAATTGAAAAGGACGTCTGATTTAAAGTTTCACCGCTCACCAGCAAATTAACTGCTTTGAAAGGCCGTGGAGTCAACGTCAACATATACCCAAACAAACATTCATGACTGTCTGTCCAAGGATAAGATGAGGTGAATCATTTTCAGCATCCGGCTTCAAATATCTTTCCTTCCGTTTTGTTTTTTTCCCCAGGTGAGAGTTTCCTTTGCGATTCATTCTAAAGGTTATTTTGATGGTTGAATACAGAAGTGAGAGGAGATGGTACAGAGAGAGAAGGACATGTAACAGAGTGTCCCAGCTGGATTCAAAGACAGCACATCACAATTAAATGGCACACACTTCATCCAGCTGAGCCATCGGGATGCCACAAACACAGCTTTGAGGGATGTGCGCTGCCATGGCAAGGCATTAATCCTAGTCCAATAAATGTTACCTTAATTGAAAAGGTATTAGGGTAGCATACAGCCATACTTTGAATCAGGTCTCTGTGTGTTTTATGAAGCTTTAAGAGAGACACACGTTAACATGAGCAGTTTAATCCCAATCATTTCCTTGAATGTGTGATTTAAGATGGAATTTTCCTTTGGCGACGTGTAACGATCACCGGGGACATCACTGAAGAGCGTAAAATGCACGACGCATTTCACTGTCTAATATGATGAAGTCTCTTCCCCCTAAAGCTGCTCGAGTGACAGCCAGCTGCCAACAGTCCTGCTTCCTCGGCTCTCTAATCTCAAATTTGCCGACATGTCGAAATTCAAAGAATTTTTGCGACTGTAAAGACGCTCACGTGGAATTCTCTAATTGCATGACTGAATATGACACTGGGTAGATGAACACATGTTCCTCCTGTACCGTTTTGTTCACATGTGATTCACAACTTCAAACCACTTTTTTTTAGAAAAATACTGTCAAGATTGTTGAAGTCGTATTATACGTATGTTGTAATCCAATTTCAATCCCCTCCTTTAAATAATAGCGTTATTAAAATGTCAGTGTCGTCTTAATACAGTCACGTCAAGATACAATGGAAGCGCTTAACTGCTGAACGCCTTATCACAGTCACTCAATCGACTTCCCCCTCCCCGACCGTGGATCAGAGCGGCATCCATCTGCCGTTACCTCGCTGGTGACATGCGCTCGTTCTGGATTTCTCAGACGTTATCTCCTTGTCATCCGGAACTGGAGCTTTATTTCCTCTGAGACACGCGCTCACAAAGCAGCTCCCAATCATCTGGCAGAGCAACGCACGAGACATCAGGGAAAGGGCAACTGTTTAAAGTTGTATGTATTTAACGTTTATCATATTAACACGCAGCGTTTTCCCAATTAGATGATGTAACTGTGTCATTTGTAGAGGTCTACTTCATTTTCAATAATTGGGATTCACGTTTACCTGCTGAGTTCAAGCTGACAGATCTAAGCTGCCTTTGGTTAGGAGGATTAATAATTAAAGAAAGTGACATATGTGATGTGCCCAAAATTAACGTCACATCATCTCACCAGCACGATCGCAGACACTTTCTTGGAGATTTGTGTACATGAAAAGGATTTTCAACACTGGAGACGAAGCTCTATAATCTTTTAAGTGACCCGTTTCTTCCATCGTTGACTAATTTTGTGAAAAAACGGGAAAATACGACTCAGGACTCAAGATAAATGTGAATCGATGACTGTGATATGTGCGAAACAATGACACTATATGAAAATACATGAATTATAATTTATTCAGTGTGAAGGTTGTTTTTTTTCATGCAAAAATATCGAACATTCTTTTTTACAGCGTCTCATTTGTCAGGATTTGGTGCTTGTGTGACATTAGAGGCGGTGGTCTAGTGGCAGAAACTTGGACTATGGGCAGAGAAGGTCTCTGGTTCGTCTCTGGTTCGACTCCACGGAGAGACAACAAAAGACGAACCTGGATTGATCTGTCCAAAAATCCAAGAGTCTCCCTACCGTGTCTAGTGCCCCTGAGCAAGGCACCTTACTCCCCCAACATCTGCTCCCCGAGCGCCGTACATGGTCGCTCACTGCTCTGTGTGTCCTGCACCAGATGGGTCAAAAGCAGAGATTAAATTTCCCTACCTGCATGAGTGTGCTTTTGCATGTCTGTGCATGTGTTTGGGACATTAAATAAATCTTAATCTTAATCTTAATCTTAAAGCAAATTAGAGTTAAAACAATTAGTCGATTAATCTTAAAGTTGATTAATATGAAAAAAAAGCTGAAACACCTCTTAATAAGTGATTCATCTTATAAATCGTTCTTCAAGCGAGAATAATGAAGAACTGTAAATATTCTCTGGTTTCATCTTGGCAAATTAGAGGATTCCGTGTTTCTTTCTCGTTGCCATATATCAAAGTAAACAGAATATTATTCTATCTCAGTCACTGATTAATCTTTGCTTGTCATCTTGTGTGTTTGTGCTTTCTGCTTTCACAGTTTCATCTGGCTGGAAGACATAAATCCCTTGGCGCGATAATAAAGATCTCCACTGAACAAATCAGTGAAAAATAAAGAGAAAATGTATCGATAATGGGGAAAAAACATGAGCGCCTCTAAATGTAATATATTTTTCGCATTCTAAAAAAGAACAAGCAATAAAAAGGACATAAGACAGAAGTGACAGTTGCAGTTTGACTTAAGTGTCAAGGAGGAAACTCAGTGAAACCCGATGGCACCGAAAGTGTTCAGATCCTTCACTCTGTAACAGAGGCAATGTGAAAGTGTAAAGATATTCCATGAAAGGAAAATCTTCTTGTGATAATGAATTTACCTCAGTACACATCAAATAAGCCATTAAGTATCATCATGCAAAACACCCTCTCTGGAGAATAAACCCTTCGGAGCATCTGTTTAAGATTGTCCATTTTAAAAAGGCTCGTAACAACAGCCATCAGATAAATGTGGTGCAGGAAAAAGGTTCAATATTTCCCTTTGAAATGTGGTGAAGTACACACTTGTGCAGAACGGAGAAGCGGGGGTTAAGTACTAATATCTCTACAGAACAGCAAATCTGTAAACATTATTTTCCATCACTGCAGAATAAACCTGGAGCCGTCAAGCATCCATCCAAACCTGCAGGAGGAGGCCGACACGCTTAATGGATGTCCTACATCACTAATCCTGGCCACCGTTAATGAGGCCCTTTGAGTCGATAGACACCCGGCCCACAACCAACGCATTCCAGTCATCATCTATCAAGCATCTCGATGGCGAAAGCAGTTTGTCAGACCGATCTAATGAACCGGTCTTGCTGAAGCCTGTCAACGTGCCTCATCAATAACTGGATTCATTACATGGCTCTAAAGAAGCCAAAAGCACGGAGCCACCGCCTGTTGGATGTTATTATTTGGCAGCTTGCCACAGAGTGTATTGATGACGGTATCAAGCCTTGAAGCTTTTGTATTGTTTAACGTCGTATGAAGGAGATCCACAGCTGACCTTCTGCTGGGGACTGTCCTCCCTGATGCAGAGTTTGGTTGGCAGGTCTCAGTGCGTCCTGACAGACAGGTAACGCTGAAGGCCGAGGCTGCCTCGCACTGATGCTTCTCTTTCAATCCCGTCTGATTTTGTTTTGCCGATTCACCTCTCATGCACGTCAGGCAGCAACCCTCAATACGGGCCCTTCCGGATGATTCCCCAGATCACAAGAGATTTCATCGAGAGCATGGCATTTCACCCCCCCCCCCCCCCCCCCCTTGTCTTATGTAAGCACGTCAGTTAAGAAATTGAGCAAATAACAAAAAACCCTCTCAAACGTCCTTTACCACTGGGTTAATTGGCCATAAGATAGAGATTCCTAATTCTTTCTTTAAAAGTCCCCACCACTACATTAGCATTTACATTTGTGCCATTTGTCAGAGGAGCTTATGCACGCTTCAATATTCATAATTATTTCAACAGCATCGCATCGACTGCAGACATTTGGCAGCGAACCTGACCGCCCCAGCTGAACGCCGGTGTCCTCTAGAGAGCAAACTAGTGGGCAGGACGAACAAGCTTTAGCTCGTTCCCTTGCAGAGATTTCCATTTATGTAGGACAAGATATGCGGTCACACTTCACCATCTGCAATATAGGATACTGTTTTTATGCTTAAAATAATGCTAGTGACATTGTAAGAGTGGCAATTCCTCTGCACTAAATGGAAAAACTGTATTGTGCAACTGCCGTTATGTATCCCAACAGTCGATACTGTAGGTATTTCACAAGCTGTAAGCACAGGTAAGGTACAGAGAATGAACAATTATAGTCTTTTATAGGCTATATTTGGCTGAAGCAGCGTTGTGACTTGGCAGAGCAGAGCAGAGTGTGCACTCCATCCACTTCACATGAGGCTCGCTTCCAAAAGAAATAAAGATTTTGGGGGTTTTGTCAGTGCTCCAATAAAAAGGACAGAAGCATCCTCCAAAAAGGTTTGGACAGATATCCTCTTTAGGCCACAGTGTCTGTGTGTGTGTGTGTGTGTGTGTGTGTGTGTGTGTGTGTGTGTGTGTGGTTTCTCCCTGTTTCCAACAAAAGCTGCTGTTCAGTATCTGGAAAATGGTGTTAGTTTTAATCACAAAACAGTATTGTGTCAAACACAATTACACACCCAATGCACTACCATTCATTTGTCTCTTAGTTGTTTTTATGTGGACTCTCTCCTTGGTTCGTCCCATGACTGGCTGAAGCAGGCGCTGGTAATATGTTTATATTTGCCAAATAACCAGGGGATTTCTCAGAGACACCAAGGACAGACGAATGGGCAGCAGAACAAATGGATACATAGACATTCACACACCAATTTCTGGGGATTTGGAAGCCCCCCCATTAGGCTCTATGAATTGAAATATTATGCCAAAATAAAAAGGACAGAAAACAAAAGTCCCAAAAGAGTCCGACATTACAGGCAAGTGGCAACAGAATGTAGATAGATGGGTGGATGTCCGTGAAAGGACTGACAATGGGTGCTGACTAGCCCTGAAAAAAGGCTATAGCTATAATCATGTAAATGATATTATGCTAATCTATGCATCACTCTGCATGGTCAAGCACTGAACACATGCGGCACATGAACATCTCAGGTTCTGCAGGATTTACACAGTCTACTGAGCAGCAAGTCATCCTGGGAGTCGCTGGGCACATTCCAGTGGCACGAAAACCAACCACAAGAAACAAGACTTTACATATCTCTAAAATGAAGTTGTTGTTGTCGCCTCTCTGCCGCTCCCCCGCCAGGGGATCGCCACAGCCGATCACCATCTGCGTTTTTGATTTGGCTTTTCTTGTTTATTTTTTGTTTTGTTTTTTTACACTGGACCCCCTCCCTGACGGGGGAGCTGGGGATCGAACCACCAACCTGCTCCGCCACCTGCGCCAAACCCTACTCCGATAAACAGTGCACCAAACTGAGGCTTTAGCAACAACTCCTTGTAATTAATAGCTGAAACTCGAGTGAACAATTTTAGAAACACGGATTTAAATAGCCGATAGATGTTGATGTGGGGAATAGATTTTCTGAGGCACAGTCCAACCTCTTAGTCAGCATGAAATCCACCCGGCTTTAGTGACCTTCTGCTCATGTATGTGAAATGAAGTGCTGATCAGCGTGTTCTGCTTACTTAAAGGAGTCCAAGCCAGAGAAATGGGCCCCACTGCATAAAGCATTTCATGTGCCTGTCACTTAATTTGCCTGTTTTGCAATTATTCACAGTTTAGCATTCAGTGTTTAAGAGGATAATCAAACATACAATCAGATTAGGTTTGTAAAACACATTTTATCTGCAGTGGCGATATAATTGAACATGCTAAATCCATCAATAGTGCTAATCAGCAATTACCTGAGCTACAGTTCTTCTGATACTACACCCTTAATCTATTCTGAGAATAATGTGTGCATTATATCCGAGCCTTAAAGCCTTTAGTGGTCTCAAAGGATTTAAATGGCTCATTTGCAGCTTTACACAAACATAACACACCGAGGTAAAACCTTCTATAGGTGGCTACTGCTTTAAAATGACCCGAGGCAGTAAATTATCAGTTTGTGACTCTTTTAGATAAACATCAAATGATACATACAACAAAGCCTGTAACAGAGAAGATCTGAAGTCATGGATGTGAGCCAAATGTATAGATATCCAGCTGCTCTGTGTTTTTAGCAGTGAGACCGGTGATGTCTCCTCTCAGACTCAGGAGAGATTTCATCAAGGACGGAAGAATAGTTCGCCTCACTGTTGTTTGTCAAGTCAAGAAATCAAGATGCCGAGCAGAGATCTCTCAGAATTCAACATTCCCTTTGATTAAGTTTTAAAAAACATTAAAATTAAACTATTGTAATGATCGTCTATGATTCATCTAAATATAAAAAACAATAGCCCATTGTGGTCGCCCAGCATCAAACAGCATGATGTGAAAATACCCAGTCCCTGAAGCTGTCCTGGAACAACATGCACAGACACTCTCGAAATAAAACAACATACAAAACAAAGGCAGCGATAGGATGTTATTCACAGGCTCCTTGTTTTAGCTCTGTGGTGCAACCTAATGCATGAATCTAATAAACCCAGACATTCGTCAAAACATAGACAACAGAATGTGAAGGCTGAGGCTCTTAACGGTTTGCTTGAATAGAAAAGTGAATGCCTCTGTGAGCTCAGACTTTAATAGGCGGAGGAGTTGCACCTCTCCAGTGAGACGCTAGCAGTCTGATGAGGAGCACGCCGTACGACTCTCTGACAAACAAATCAATATGTGAGGACAGAATGATCTCTCATCACAGTGGCATATTCAGGAGGCATAATTCACCAAGGCATTATCTTCCTCCTAATGTCTCAGTCACGAACAAACGGAGCATTAAATGCTCCACGATTTGTCCAATGCTGCCGAGCTCAGACGAGAGATAGAACTGGTAAGAGCTATGGTAATAATAAGCGCTGCACAATAATATATTGTTCTTATGCATTATTTAATGGGACTGTGGGGAAGATAGTGTTTGTGTGCATTTCAAGTTCTGTGCGAGAGCCTGGGCTGTAGTTCACTTAATTGGCTTTCTCAAGAGAGCAAAAGGGAAATGCTGCCCTGGTAGAAGATATTGATCAATACGACCAGATGCGGCTACTGAAAGCATGATCTAAATCAATGTCACCTTCAGGTAAACAGGAGAAGGCAAGAAGCAGCTGTGGAAGACGTCAGCGGGAGTTTTGCTGTGGCACTGTACCACAGCGCTTCCCCTTTACATAACGGTATCATGTCGCTTTATTTAAATGACCATATAAAGGCCCTGACGCACCGTGTCAGGATCAACTGTTTAATGGCGCCATAGTGGCAGGATGACAGCACAACAGTGGTTCTCGTGGAAGACAGATGCCACCAATAATGTTCTTATCCGAGTCAACAGAGGGACTGGGGGAGTGTCTGGTGCCGTGCAGTACAGTCGGCCTCCTGGGTATAAAATGTGATGCTCCTCTGCAGTTTAAATACCATATGCTCTGCAGCAGGTGACATGTGTGCCCAATTTAATATCCGTGTGAGGACACTAGCTGCTGTGAATAAGCAGAATAGGGAACGTTTGGATTGTAACTGCTGCTGCTCCACACCGGGCTCAGCTGGGTGTTCAATATCATACCGCCTCCTGCACAGTATCCCTGAAAGAATTAGCTCTCTGACCCTCTATAGATCTTTATGTGAATCTCTGTACCGGCTTCAGACAGCTAGTCGCTGAAAATAACTCTGCACTGCCCCCTACGCCCGCTCCCATTGAACATTCTGGTCACACCATATTGCTCCATTTTACATGAGACACTCACCGTGCAGCGGCGAGAAGGTCAGTCCTTAAGCACTGGTACTTCTTTGAGCTCACCTGTTTTATCAGTCATTGTCAGAAACAAACAGCACCTTGGCCGTGGCGAGCTGGCACGCCACAGGCACACGTTCACACTCTGCCACAGCAAATGACAATTTCCCTTAGTCAGACGTACCGCTCAGATGTAAGGGGCCTAGAAGCCTCCGGGATAAAAAGGAACCATCATTTCCAAAGGTTAAAATGCTCTCCAGACGTCCAAAAAACACAACCAAGTGCAATAATTATAAAGTCCATCTACTCTTGTTAAGGCAATTTTAAATTCTATTGGAGTTCGATTCCTGCTGCTTTGTTGTACCGCAGCCGAGGACGGTTTGTTTCATCCCAACATATTGACCAGAGCCCTGAAAACAAATGTTAGCCGGAGCGTTTGATCGACTGTTAACGTATTTGTTGTGACATTGGCAACGGAGCAAGTTACTTCGAGCAAATAATGCAGATCACTCGTCTGTTTTCAAAAGCTTTGCACAGTCACGGGGAAAGGCAGCCTCTCCCAGCATGCATAGAGGGAGATGCGAGGTACAGTCTAGACAGGCCACGAGCCGGCCACAGGGCTAATAAAGTCACATTCACCTTCAGACGGGCAAAATAACATTTAAAATCCTCCTCTCATGAATGAGCTAGGATTTCTTTTATCCTGTTTTTCTCTCATGCAAACAATCCGAGCTAATCAATGCCTTCAGACCCTCTTCATGTGAGACAATATGATCTACAAAAACATCTTCTGAATCCTCGACCCCTGTCAAATGATTGATTCTGTTCTGAAGAAGGAAAACAGGCCAATCTATACATATGGTATCAAATATCTCACCTATGTGACCAACAGCTGGGTTTACGACCTGTGAAATATCTCTGCAGTAACCGTTTAGTATAATATGTTACTGCCCTAACGTTAAGCTCCTTCCCTGAAATTCATGATGCGGCAAAGTTGAAAAGTGGAAAGTGTTTTATGCCTCTTGAGTCCTGTGTGGTATTTACCTGTTCCTCCTGTGTTCAGTGCTTTTGTTGCACCGCTGCCTCTTTTCTGTCACTTTGTATCTCGCTACGCTTAAAAAGAGAAATTCCAAGGGTAGCGCTGGTTTAATTGCTTCAGCGCTCAGCTGGCTACTCTTCTGATCTTTTTGGCTATAGTGGTAATTACGGCATTTCTTCAAGTTGAGCACTACACAACTTGACTTGCCTTGGGAGAAATATCCATCTCCTTCTGTCGACTGATAACAACTTAATTGGTAGTGCTACTTATTTTCTACTCTTTAATTGTGCTTTCCTGAGTCCAGACTTTCAAAACTGTTAACAAGGATAAGAAGATATATATTTTTTTTTACTGAAATCCCGTATTTTAATTTGTCATGGTTTGCATCATGATATCCTTTGTTGTGTATTTCCAGATGGTGCTTGAGTACAAGCGCGGCTTGGATTTTAAAAGTAAAAATGCACATTCCTTCATATAGAGACAAACCTTATCATAATTCTGGAGTCTGGTACTGTGATATACTATTCATCCATATTAATGTTTATCCATGGAGTCAATAGCTATAGAGTTTCAACATTATTCAAAAGTGGTGTCTTTATTTTTTAAGATCATAAATTCTTTGTTTCACGTTCAGATTTTTCAGATTCTTCTGCTCAACCCTGCCCTCTCTCTTAAATAGCCCCTGCCTCGGTGCAGATTTGTTTCTCCTCTTGGGAGAAGTAAAGCAAACACGCCCACCATAAGGCACTGGCAATGTTATTAGTCAACATCATACCTGACATGGTAGTGGTTGGGGAATATTCGACAGGGTCATTTCACAAAAATCCGCTCGCGAAACTATTTTCGTGAGCACACAGAGGCAGCCCGAGCTCGAGGAAAAGGAGTCAAATTCAAGTACATGACATTTGTGCAGCAAGAGTAAATCTCTGTGCAGACCGTTTTGTGCCTAACCAGATAAAATCTGCGCTTCAGCAGAAGCTATTTGAGACGAGCACCGGGTTTCTATGGGAAAACGTTAGAGAATCTGAACGTGAGATGATGAAATAATGCTCTCGATGAATAAAGATAGGAAAAAACTCCATAAAAAAATCCCTTTTGACATTTTGACATTTAGAATAATAATCTTAGAGTAGCCTGGTAAATGTTCCATCTTTTCATCAAATGTATTTTGCAAATTTCAGGCAGCGAGCATGACTCACGGTAAATGGCTCCTTTCTTATGTCTTATACAGGGAACAGAAACAGGTCCACATATTGTCCTTAGTCTTTCATTCTTCCCAACACGGATCAATAGCTTGCGCTTGCTGTAATTCTCTTATTCCTGCAGTGGCTGATAACCCTCTACTGGTACCAATTTCATAATGCTAACACATGGCCCCAGCAACATGAGCGGCTGCTGTAATACAATGCAACAGAATGGCAGGGGCTGAGAGACACCATTAATCTCACCCCATGGCCCATATATGGCAACCTAGAAAGAAGGGGGGGGGGGAGAACCTCCACACACATTGTCCCTTTCATTCAGCCTGTCACTTTCTTTCCCTGCTTTACCTGCTGAGATATGAATTTGTTCTGCAGTCCTTCCCCGCCTGCGCTTGCACTGCTAAACATAGAAGTGTTGGCAATAATGCATGATAATGACCGTCCTGCCTGATTGCATTAGGCCAACGCATGACAGCAAGCGCTGCGAGCCTCTGTTGTAACCGCCTGCAACTCATGGACAAGCCCAAGACGCGAACGCCATCACTTACTCTAGCACACACAGCTACTAGTAGAGAGAGACGTCTCAAATACGTAGGCAGCCTTCTGCATGCACTGCTAATTCAAATTACAAATCCAATAAGGCTCAAGGGTATCAACCCTCCTAAGATGAAACCTCATTAACCCCCGTTTTTAGGAGTCATTTCAAGTCCCCTGCACTAAAACCTGTGATGCACGGCTCAAAACCGTTTCAATTTGTTCTATTCATACAGTCGGTCAAAAACACTGGGCTCAACCTTTACCTAAACACCAAACAACAGCAGTGAGCCAAGTCCCAGAGCTGGCCACTCCTTTGTTTTTGTGATTTACCATAAAGGCCTGTTCCGGTGCTTACAGTGTGTTTTATTGCTCTTAGACATTAGAGGCATCTGTCAGAATATGGAACAAAGCCAAGACCCTGTGACAACTTTCATATTTCATCTCGCTGTGTAATTCCGGTCGACAGCTGTGAAGAGGTGGTGCTCTGCCATGTAGTAGCAGACATAGAGTCCTGAGGCTCAGTCGGGGTAAATAACGGTGCATACAAAAGATGCATCTGCTAGTCAGTGTTTCCCAAAGGCAATGCAAGCTGCAGCAGGACTCACTGCACGCCCTGATGGGGCAACACAGCTGGCCAGGGCCTACATCTTCCCCTGGGGGTGTCATGGATGGTATTACGTGGATAAAGCGAAGCTGCATGAGGGATGTTCCCTTGACTTTAGTGTAAGTAGATTGACATCTAACCCCACCTCAATTCAATAGATTTACAACCCCTCAGTCGCTTCTCCCATGTTTTGTTGCCCTTGTCCTCTAAGGTGATGGACAACGTTTCCAAAGACCAGACACCTGACCTTTTTGGCACGGAGCACCAAACTAGAAAAAAGCTGGAGTGTCACTAGCCTTCCTACAATTGCTGAGTTGGATTTGAGGAGGCCGGGCTTATTGGGTAACTGGAAAAATGATGAGGGGGCTAAAACTTCCAGCTGCAAACGTAATCACCAGCATTTACTCACGGCACCCAGGAGATCAGTATCATGCAGCATCAGTGCTTCTGGATCTCTTTGTCATCTCTAAACGTGCTCAGCTGATTATCATAAACAAAAAGGTGTGCATCCCTTTATTACTCTACACACACTTACTCACACAATACAGGACATTAGCATGTATTTCCCCCCCCCACCCTCACGATCCCAGTGAAAGTATCCACTCTCTCACCAGTCAGTGCACTTGGCCCATGATGGGAGGATTTCAGTGCTGCTGCTGCTAATTTCTGAAAAGTCTCTGTCTCTGCATGCGTCGTGTGGATTGATGCAGACACGCCCGGGCCATTTCCACATGCAGCTCCACTCTCTGGGAATTCAACTCCCGTGTCACACTTTAACCATCTTCCCTCGCACGGTTACAGGAGCCACAGCCAGGGCCACAACGGTATGACGGGGCTATTTCTGGGGCCCGCCGGACTCTGCCCCTGTAACAGACTGGGGAGCAGCACTAATACTATCAATATCTGCTCCACCACGTGTGGGCTGGATCTCTCTCTCTCTCTCAAGTAACCCGAGCACATAGACCCACATCACATCAGCATTAACCAGGAGACTGCTGTGAATGGCTGCATTTAAAGTGGAGCAGGGAAATAAGATTTTTGCAAACGTCCCACAGAACCAGATAGATAGAGAGATGGAGAGATAGAGTGATAGATAGATAGATAGATAGATAGATAGATAGATAGATAGATAGATAGATAGATAGATAGATAGATAGATAGATAGATAGATAGATGGCCTATTATTCTATGCTACATTTCCTGGTTTGCCCAGCCAATGCGGTACATCAGAGCATGTTCAGAGTGGCATGCATTACATCCAAAAGGTGCCGAAGTCCATTGCACATTTCTCACCAAGTCTCTAAGTGACTTACCAGAAGTGGGACCGTTACCGCAGGTTCCGGAGTGTTGATCCTACTGCACATGATACCCCCCGTCCACGCACTCGTCTCCACGGGTAAACACGGCGAATCACAGGTGCTGGCGAGAGTTCGTTTATTCCCAAATTCACGCGTTAAAAAAAACAACAACGGTGGCGCCTGTGCGGGGGGGGGGGGGGGGAATCCAAAAAGGACGCGACGAGGGAGAATCTGCTGCCGAAGTGTCGCCGAGCAGGGACCGCGGGGTGTCTTCCTCCAGTTACCTGCGTGTGGATCAAACCCCACCTTAAATCCCAGGGTACGATCCGGTTGAGGCTTTCGGAGGCAGAACGTGCGAAACTGAAATCCCCCAAATCCGCGGTTTGCAGGAGAGAGAGTGTGACGCTCGTGACCCGAGCCGGGCTAGATAACAAAAAAATGGGTTAAAGCGTCAGTACGTGAACGTTTCAAGTCCCCCTGCGTAGACTACAGGGTTTGCAACGCTGGATTACATATCCGATCAACACACACACACAAAAACTCACGCGTGTTGTGGATTGATGGGGAGAGGAGGGAAAGCTCCAGGATTTGCGCTCCTGGAGGATAATACAAAAATAAAGCCGCTTCACGGTGAAATCAAGGCTTCCAGTCCGTCAGGGGGGGAAAAAAGCAACGAAGGTCAAAAACTGTGCGTCCACGCCGGATTTCGAACCCCTACACGCCTGTTTCACCGGCAGCTGTTTGCCTTTGCCGAGGCCATTTGTTGTGATAACTTCCCGAGTACGGGGCGCAATGATGGAATCCCAGCCATGCACCGACAACACGCGTTCTCCTCCGGCCCCGTGCGCAATCCTCCCAGCAGCTCAGCTCTCGAGCATGACTCGCGTCTGTCCGCTCCTCCGGCGAAGCGATGCGGTGGTGGGATGTGGCGGCAGGGGGGTGGTGTTGCTGCTCGGTCCCGGAGAACAGGCAGAGCTCTCTCCCCCGAGCTGCGCCTCTATCTGCTTCCTCGTGCGGGGCGTCCACCTGCGTGATAAGAGCAAATGAACACACGCAGTCACGCCATGATGTCTGGAGCGGAGCAGAGCAGAGCCAAGTGGCCGGTGGACAGACTCTGGGTATCAGAGGAGGCGACTGACACCTTTCATGGACTGCAGCACTGCAGCAATGTGATGTCACTTAGGCTGCGTTTAAAACCCAGTTAGGGCGACAAGGCACAGCGAGGGTTTGGATGAGGGGGAGAAGGAGAAGAAGGAGAGAAAAGGTTGAACATGATCAGTGGGCTCGCACAGAGAGGAGGCGCTATGGGGTGTTAGTGATACTCCGGATGGGCTGGTGGCTCAGTCCAGCACAACAAGGTACTGCAACGGGGTGGAGGGAGGGGTGAGGGGAGGGAGGAGGTTGTGGGTCACTGCTGCACTGACAAGAAATCCCATTCACCCCTCTACATTGGGGATCAGAGCTGTCTACTGATTTGCTCTACTCCTATTTCCTTGGCCGGCTCAGTCTTGAATGGCCATCACAACAACCTGACCACCCACATGTCTGTGACTTTGGGACAAGCACTCATCTTGGTCCAGATCAGTCAAAACAGGGATCCAAAAAAACATGAAACAGGACTATCAACCCACCAGAAAGATAATGATAAAAATGAAAAAAAAATGAAAGGGTAATCCTCTCAGAGTTGCAGAAGAAAAGCCGCAGACAGCCCATCCTTCATCATAATGTGCACATACGCAATATGCCTCTGAGAAGAGGATAACGTGTTTTGAATGTCTGTGGTCTTTTTTTCTTTCTGCATATTCATCCCCGACTGTATTGTCTGCCCGCCTGCACGGAGGCCACCGGCGCATGTGACGAGAGGAGGAATTCTGGTGGACTTGACAAATCCTGTCAAATCCAATTGATTTCACTGCAGCAGCATCACACACATTGCACAGGCTTGCCACCGCGTTGCATGTGAAATGGATGTGTGACAGACCTGAGACGTGCAGAAAGTTTCACCTTTAAAGTGCAATTGATTTAAATGGAGTAGGTTCTGCTGTGAGCTGAATTAATCAGGTTCCTCGGCTTATAAAGACATTTTAGGAAACATTCAAAATATCACACAAAACAGGTGTAAGACTGTAATGATGTGGAAATGTTAGGAGATACAAGTACCATAGATAACAAGGATGCTACTCATTACCTTAATGTCTGTATCGGAAATCATTATAGAAATGGCACAAGTTGACAGGACTATTTATTTTTCTGCTGCACTGTTTTCTGATATCTGACTTCCGTTGCTGCAGGTTTTCATCTAATCCTTTAGTTTCACTGCTACAACCTGACAGGTGGCACAATTATCGGATGTTTAACTCTCACTACAAGAGCAGCAGCCTGGTGTAATTAAAGGGCACATCATAATAAGGGGAGCACGGCCAGGGCATTTGAAATGGACGAGGGGAACGTGACACAAACTCCTTTCGGGGGCCACTCACAAAGACTCTCTCTTCTCTTTCGAAAGCATTTCCGACCAAAACCTTCTTACTTCACTGTTACTCAGCAAATACTCACTGCACTGTTATCTCCAAATGGGTTGAAACCGGCTGAGTTTGGCTTTTTCTCAAACGCAGCCTGACAACTAGTTTTGTGCTTTTTTTCGAATTGACGCCGATCCTCCAAAATGTCATTGTGCCACAGAACCTGGTGTGTAGAGCTCGAGTTTCATTATGTGATCGCACTGGGCCCGATGTGAATGAGCATGTGTGTTCACGAGATGGGTGAGCGCATAGGATGCATGCAGGGAATACTGATGGGAATTGAAAAAAGAGCTGTGAAAGAAGCCAATCTGCTATTTATATCCGACTGCACTCCATGGGGCGCAGGTCCCTCTCATAGTAATGTGCAATAAAAGTGATTGATTAGTGGGATATTGAGGGATATTGTCCATCTTAACTGTCTTCACTGGCGAAAGTGATGAAATTACTGCACAGTGCACACTAGTCTTTGAAAGCATAACAGCATATGAGGTCAGTCCGACCAGCCACTCTAATAGAGAATCTCGCTCTTGCCTATAGCCCATCGCAAAACCCAAGCAGAGAGAGCGGGGTGGGGGTGTGCACTCAGATCCACACCCAGCACTAATACCTTCTGAGGTGCTGCTTAATGACCTGGAACATATCACACACAGAGGCTGCTCAATTTAGAGGGGACATGTACACAGTGACTGTACATGTCCACCTAGAAATCACATTTCTGACATAACAACCTTGCGACTGGCTTTATAAATTGCTCAGATCAATTTCTATTAAGGACAGTGACTCCCTGGTTGAGCCCTGAGAGCAGAGGGCCTAACTTTATGGGTCCCCGTGTTAAAAGCTAATATGAGGCCCTAACCCTTGTTAAAATAAAAACAGTACATAATTGAAAAGAGAGGGGGGAAGGGATGCAAACATTTTAGCTTCCATCAATGTTTGTATATTTTCTCACTTAAAATTTAAAATGCATTTTGTGCAAAATAGACGGCTCAAAATAAATCAAACGGTTCCCTTAATCAAAATCCCAAATAACAGCATTTGTGACTTGGAAGGAGAAGCATCGCTCCTTCTCAACAACTGCATTGAATAGCACAATGTGTTTTGGTTCAGCTTTAACAAATCCCCTGAAATTAAATTAGTTAAAAAAGCAATACTGGGTCTTAAAGTATTCCCCTGAAGGCCCTGCAGTCCAAACGGGCCCCGCCAACACCTCCACAATATATTTGTAACAGTAAATCCCTTCAGAGCTGAAAGATGCAGTCTGAGGTGAGGAGACAAGGAGGCTGGTAGCTGCTTCGGTCAAGTTTTGACAGTTACTGACAGTGTTGGTGAGATAAACCATCAATAGTTAATAACAGTGAATAGAGTTATTTCTATAATATAATGATATCAGTATACATTTTGTATGAGTTTGGTTTTGTCAGGATCCAAATAAGAGCTTCATATTGTTTTACTTTAGGATTTCCACATCACCTGCAGGGTAAACATACTACTTAAAATAGAGCTATACTGACAGTCAAGAGCAGACTACCACAAAAGTCACAAATACAGAATGAAAAAGCAAGCCGCAATAAAAAATGTATGCTAACTGCCATTTTAACACCATTTCCTGAAATGTTATGGCCGCACATAGGAAGATTTAGAAGGCATTAGCAGGTCGAAGAGGATAAATCAGGCCTACCTGATTGTAAGGACAGTGATCGATTGGGAGAATACATTACAGACGAGGGAGACACCCCGGTGGTGCTATCCTGAGATAAGAGAGGGAGACCACCGGGCGTAAGGTGAAGGAGAGCACAGCTTCCAACAGATTAAAATGTACCGAGTGCATTGAGCTCCATAATCTGTGGCCAGCGTTTCAAAATCGAGGGTTAAATATCTTTGTGAGTTTAAACTGATGAATATCTCCACTATAAAAACCAGCCCCTCTGTGCTGCACTAGGTTTTTATGTGGGTGAATTATTTCCTTGCATGTCAATGGAGGCCTGTTTCAATTGAAACACAGCTGCACATGCCTGGGGGCCTCAATGTAATGCCCCATCAGTTCAACAAGTAGCCTTGCATGTGCATGTACTTTGACTTGGGATTTGTATAGTATCAGTGCATTGACCCTAGACTGCAGAAAGAGATGGAGGACACGTCTCCACTTGTACAAAAGAACGGAGCTAAAATATCCCTAAAGCAAAAAGGCGGTCATGCACCTCTGATGGCACTTGGAGCCAGTCTGCCCTGTAACAATCAGGGTTGGCAGGTGTGTTATCGATACGTGTGCTGGCTGCGGCTCAGGAGACAGAGCGGGTCGTCCACCAACCAGAAGGTCGGCAGTTCAAATCCAGAGACAGTGCTGCACACACACACACACAATGTTTGAAAGTTTGTGTAAATGGGTGATTGGTACAGCTGTAGCGTAGAGCATCCAATGACCAATTAAAACCAAACATATTAAAACCACCTGTACTTTGAGTTTTCAGTTTGGTCCACGTCCCATCCACTAACATGGAGGAGTTAGGGTTTATGATCTATACCGCCACCGTGTCGTTGATCTCTGTGTACATCTCGGTCTTGTTTATACAGCTGAATCACACTGTACATCGGAGCTCTCTCTCTCTCTCTCTCTCTCTCTCTCTCTCTCTCTCTCTCTCTCTCTCTCTCTCTCTCTCTCTCTCTCTCTCGGTTTTATCTATTGAAGTTGCAGAGCTGCAGGTGCCGAAGGCTCAACGGCACCTTTCTCTCTCTCTCTCACTCTCTCTCCCTCTCTCTCTCTCTCTCTCTCTCTCTCTCTCTCTCAGTTCATCTAAAAGTGCTCTACAGCCTCCATCTTAACATCCAATGAGTGAGCACTGTAGATGTAATTAGGGTTCCTCATCGGTTTATCAGCGTTGTTTTTTTTTCGAGGCATGGAGTGGCGTATCGAGAGAATAAACACGCGTGGAGTATTATCTCAGATTGGCCTGTACCGGGTACATTCAGTAATCATGAAAGCTCTTAGTGTTTCTTTGTTGTGTTCGTGTTGTCTCCCGATCTGGGTAGGATCAAAAGGACCGGATCAAAAGAACGCAGTGCTTCCGGTGGGATATGATAAAACGACATTTACTGTCGGAGGAATATGTGCCGCACACCACACCGCAAGGGATCTTCTGCATTTTCGGTGGCCTCGGCAAGAAAGTTGGGTCAGTCTCACGCTATACCTGTGTCTCAAATGACACAAATGTTATACATTATTCCTCTCCCCAGCAGTCACGCAAGTACCATCGCTCTTTCATGTTCCCTGTGCACCGCATGTGTCAGCCTTGGCCTGCTCTATTCTAAATAAAATAAGTGCTACTTGGCAGCTTTAAGGGCTCTTCAGTGTGTGTCCTTGTACGGAAAAAATCTTAAAGATAGACATAGGCCATCTGGGGAAGTGTGAGGTACAAGCAATTCTCCAAGTTTGTCTTTATTCGCCTGAGACGAAACCTGCTGCTGTGTAGGAACACCAGACAAAGCTTTAAGAGCAAATGGGATTCTTTTTTTAGCTGCCGAAGCTTTCACCGGTCTTACAAGATTACATGTATAGTTAATTCACACGGACATTTAAATAACCTCCTAGAATCCAGTATTTAAAAAAAATATTAAAAAGTATATATCACGAATCGTAATTAAGGGTCTGACATTGTACCATATTGAAACAGCTGCAGGATATATTTAAAAACCAGGTCCCCCGTTTATTCTTGGGTTAAGAAACGAAAAGGTCTCTCTCTCTGTCTCTCTTTCTCTTTTCTAATGAAATTTAAATCGCCTCCTTCTGGACCGAGAGACATCTTTTTTGATGGCAATAAAAGAAAAAGCAGACATGGGATGTCTGGCCTTTTTAAAGTGGCCCTGTACAAGATTTTTGACACCTTATCTCTTAGTGGAGTTCCTGCACTCAGTAACTCAGTATTTCAGCACTTACTTTCACTTTCCACAGCGCCACGAAGTCATCCATCACATCTGTTGTTTTACAGCTAATGAGTCTCTGCATGTCTGCAGTCTTACACAAAAAAAAACACTTTTTCTCATAGTGAGCCATTTAAGTGTATAGGCGTGGAGGATATTACCGAATACCTTTATCACCGACTGCAAGTTATCAAGTAATCCTGCTGAACGCTGAGAGTGAGGCTTTCTGACATTAAAGCTTCGTCTGTTGTTCTTTGAGAGCAGCTGGATTTTTTTTCCCCTCTTTGCTTCTTTTGATCTTGAACTTTGCTGTAAGGGGGCAACACAGTTTTCTGTTTTTTTACCGCTTAAACATAGAGATGCACGTCAGTCAGCACATCAGCAGGCAAAGGTTTGCGGGAGTCAACTTATAAATTGGATTTTGAAAAAAAAGCTAACACAGCTAAATGTATTTCACCTTTGATGATGATGTAATCTCAACACAGAGCACTGAGAAGGTATATTTTTTATTTCTTACACTAGGGAGGACATGTTTTCACACCTCTCAGTTTGTTGCTTGGTTGGATTGTTTGAGAGCAAGATTAAACTAAAACTACATGAGGGATTACCATGAAGCTTATTGGAAGGAGGCAATGTGGGTCAGGGAGAGAACCTGTCAAATGTTGATGTGGATTGACAGGGAGACAGCATGTTTAACATTTTCACAGATTTCTCCGGGAATAACTGTGTCTTGTTGAAAAAAATCAAAAAACAATCTGGCATCTAAAGGGGAGTCCTGTTTATAAGTGTGTTTAATTTGATGCGGGTCCAAAAAGAAATCTGGATCCAGTGAATTGGGGTTTCACGAGGTGACTGTGGGGCCTGTGTGGAGGTATGAGCTCTACTAAAGCTGCTTTCATTGATGATTTTGGCCACTTTTTTTTTTAGTTAGGATGCAGCACAAGCAGAAAACACCACACTTTCATATTAGCACTTCATAAAGTCATTGCAGTTCCTTATTTACACATCCAGCTGGCACATTAGCATTCAGTACTGGCTCGTTGACGAATGTAAATTCTCCGTTTAGCACGCCGAGTCTCCTCCTGAATATCTGACTGTGTTCACAGGCTAGCTGCTCGCTGTGTCTGATTGCTGTTCGGTGCTGTGCAGGTAGTGTACTGAGTATTTTTGATGAAATAAAAAAGCTGCTTGCAGCACCTGAATACAGGATTAATGAGAGCGGGGAGAGTGAACCACAACGCTAAAGCTGTAAAAGCTGAACAATAAGTTGAAAGAGGCCAATAATGCTGCATAGAAGTAAAGGAGAGCTGAGTCAGGGGCTGATTCTCCATGAGTTCTTCTTTACATCCAGCATCGTCCACTAACATTTATTCTATCCACCTTTCATAAGAAAGAATTTATGAAATCTCAGGAAATAGAATCTTAGATCTCGTCAAAAGACAATTACTCAGTGTTATTAAAATTGGACTCACTGCACTCTTGATGTATACAGCTGGGTTTCAGACATGTTAAATATATAGACACCAGGTTATATCTGATTGTGTCATACATCTGAAAGTAATACTTTGAAAGAAGGATTAGAAAGTTAAACTCTGCACCTCTATCTAAAACCTACGTATAAATGTGGTGGAAAAGCCAGAGAGCACCTTCCTGTAGATTTGACGTCATTAGATCTGTGTGCAAGGTGCTGGTGCTGCTGGTGTGACTATGAGCTCAACCACTGGCCCTGATCCTACCCGTCCTGTGGAGAGCCATTTCACAACCCTCGTATTTCTTACAGTGTTTGGATTTAAACAGAATTAATCCAAAGCAAATATAGCAGAGGGATCCCAGCAGAATATTCCCTCTTCTATTTTCTCAGTGTCTTGCTTTTTACCCCCCACCACCCCAAACAATCTGTTTTTTACATTATATACAAATTTCGTCTCGATTGTTGAGTAAGTGTTTTCGTTCTGTGAGGTAAGCGGACAGGAAAATGAGAAGTGCTTTACCAGGAGGACAAAAAAAATAAAAATCTCAGCAGCAGATTTTTCAAGGTACCATGGCAACAGAGCATTCAAAAGGATTTTGATGAGAACTGCAGGCGAAGAGAGGCTGATTACCAGTAAAACAATTTGTAACTCCCATTACAAGAGCAACAGCGTCTGATTGCACGTACACAAGCGTTTTATTGTATTGTTTTTCTGGACCACTGTTCTCTCCTGTCCTATCAGGGCTCTCCAGTCAGAGTACGGAGCGAGAGCGGCTGGACCATCTCGAGGTGGAGACGAAGGGCTCGCTCTGTGTTGCTTCTGCAATGTGGCCTGTTTAGCCATTAAAGTGTTGGCATAGTGATATGAGGTGGACACTGCTTTGATTGGCAGTGCAGCAGGACGAACGCCAGACATGCAGTAGAGCGAAGACAATTTTTATTTTTTTTCCATCCAGATAAAACTCAAATTCAAATCTTGAAAGAGGAAGTGGCAATCAGCACAGTGCTTCAGCTGTCTATCACAGGCGTCTATTCTCACTTCCCAATCTCCCTCTCCAGTGCCTGGCAAACACACCATCGTCCTGACAAACATAATCACTCACAGCACAGATTCAGGGAACATCTGTCAGTGGGGGGAATGCCGCATACACATTCACTTAAACACCTTTTTGTGCTGAATGCACAAGCGGCACAATATTAGGTGATGATCGTTCTGTTAAAGTCCCCCGTCATCAGGAAGAGAAGCACGGGGACGTTTCAGACTTCACAGATATATGCCCATGCACCTCATTTGCAAGGCAGGAAGCTCAAGAGAGAAAGTCAAAGAGAATCACTGATGGAATATACCGGTTGAATGAATATTTATACTCAATGTTTTGCATTGGAAAATATGGAGTGACATAAAGTCTTAATGTCAAACAAGTTTTGACTCTTAATTGAAAATCCTGGGCCGCATGTTATGAAGCTCATTTAGTCTTCGCTAAAGTTTTACAATATCGCCGGTTCACTTAATTCGATTTTCTGTTAACCTGACTGTCCAGCTTTAGAAATGTGCATATTGACAGTTTTAAATGATATATGACATTTTTATTAGGTTATATAAGATATTATCCGCAAACTCGACCTTAGCACTGTAATTAGTGATGTCAAATGTAGTCCGTGTTCGAGCTGGAGCAGAGCACATCAAGGTCGGCCATATAAAACACTGGTGCCTTTATATAGTACTCGTTTGCAGAATGCAGACAGAAATTAGTCATGCAGCTTATCACTGAGCCATTGTTGCTTGAGTTAAAGCTGGTGTGAATGCGAAGTCTAGAATATGTCTGAAATATTCAAGCGTTTCATCTCTAAGTCAAAAAAGTAATCTCATCAAAATGACAGCATTCAATCAGAGTGAAGCCCAGGTCAAGCCCATAGATGAGGGGATTTGAGCTTCTGAATGAGTGAAAGGACATCGGACTGGATGGATCTGTAGGCTGCCATTGTATGAGTCCATGTAGGTGAGTTCCAAGGTTCCACTACAGGGTTTTAGTCTGCAGAATAAATGAGTGCTAGGGTTCATTGGGTGTGAGGAAGAGAGGCTACCAAGACTGAGATAAAAGGGGGTTGCCGGCTAACACGCAGAGGATGGGTGGCAGTGACTAAAGGCCCTACCTGAGCACAGCGGCACCACAGAGCAGCCCTCATCTCCTCTTCTCCACCCGACTCCGAAAGAGTGTGTTATCAGTCTGGACAGGCAGGCTAAATCACTGGTTGAGCAAAGGTTAGAGCCACTGGTCTGTTACTTCACCCGTGAGGGCAGACAGGTGAATGTCAAAGCAGCTTCAATCACCAGGGAACACTCAGGGGGTGGAGGGTGAGTCAACCCCTGGGGCAGATGCTGATTTATGCATTACTTGTGTTCAGTGGGGTGAAACAGAGCGGCTCACTGATGAGTGGGGGGTGGAACGATTCTCCAAAACCATGGTCCGGTTCAGACCCGGACTACTGGGCCATGTGATTTAGGTAATTTTTACGTGGTATCGGGCTCATAATGAAATGAAGAATCCCGGATTGCACTAGGATGTGAGCCTGAAGTGGCCCACTTCTAAAATGGCGAAAGTGGCCCAAATATCCCATAACTAATCTGGAGGCAATCCTTCAGTCAATTATTATATATGTGGAGCTCCTTTACAAATTTCTCATCAGAAGTAGGGTGGCATATGTTACAATAACGTTTTAACCAACGAGTAAACTTAAAAACCACAATGACAGAGAAGCTAACATACAAGAACTCGAATGAGCCAAATGTCATGTACCTCTCTGGAGGAGTACAACCATAGAAAGGAGCGAGGTGAAGCATGAGGGGAAAAACTGTGTCTCGATTCAAGGGCTGCGTCTCCCAGAGGACATAGTCTACCTGCCAGAGGAGGTCTGGTCTACAGAGACTTTCCCGTGATCCCAGTTTACCAGCTCGTCCTGCTCTTTTTGCTGTTTCCTAGCAACAAAGCCGACGAGAACGTTTTTTTTTTTTTTTTTAAACACGTGCACCGTTAGCTGTTCGGTCGAGTTGAAGCGCGATACTCAAACACCGGACGTCTCAGCGCTTGCTCTATCTCTTCGGAAAACAATTCACCACTGAAGCGAAATGAGATCCTGGGATAGGACGGGCTGAGAAGGATCCACCTGATGGAGCCTTTGCTTGTCAGGGGATGGAAGATCGCACTTGAAGGAGCCTTCGAATTTGGAACGGCCTAGTTGCAATGGAGTCTTTCTTCAAAAACACGCCTGAATTGAGACACAGCTACACCTTTATACAGGAGGGGACCGCTCAAAGTAGATGTAGGGGCACAGGACTTTACCAAACGTTTTGATTATAACAATGAAACAAAATGAAATGAGTTCAAATGCAAATTGAATTCTGTGACAAGTAATAATGCTGTATAATCGGCATTGATACATTTACACCCTTACTGATGAACAATATGTAATCAACAGAGCTCACTAGGTTTTTTTAAGCTTGGTGTTGGTGTGGTTCAATTTGAAGTCCACACATTAAATGACTTATTGACTTATAAGTTCCATTAATAAAACGTCTAAATGATCTAGTCCATGATTTAGACTCTAGAAGACAAGTTCCCAGTCACACGCTCATGTCTACAGTTTCTTTAACCTGTTGAAACTCACCTGGGCGCAGGTGAACATACCAGACAGTGATGAGGTCTCATGTAGGACATATGGAGAAGCTGCACCTCATTAGAACCGATAGAAGCTCAGCTAAGTGCCCATAACAACCCGTTTTCACATGAACCAAACACAAACACCAAACATACAAACTGAACATGTCCACAAAGCTGCTAACGACAAACATGCTACTTGATGCTAACAACACAAAGCCACAGCCCCCAGAGGAAACTTTCTACCACCGACACTGAAGCAGCAGCTGAACAAGAGCTGCAGGAAAGTTCCCCTCACATGGGAACATATATAATAATACACGTCAGGTCTCATCTTTGACGTTCTGTCAGGTGAGTTTTGTTTTTATCCATAACTCTGAAGCAGCTGAATCATCTGATTCACCGTGGAGCACCTCCAAGCTCTATATACCGCCCCCTACTGGTCGTTCTCCACTCGGTTTACTGACGTTCCATAATAAAATCTCTAACTTTGCTTCACTTTATTACAATAAAATATGGCACAGATAATATTCACACATTGTGATGAGTCAATGAACGGATGGATGGAGTTTTACTTCCCACCGAGAGTGGAAAATTGCTTTTGGCTCACAAGCACAACTTAAAATCATAACCATAAACAGATGAACACTCACATTAAAATCTAAATTATAATTCATATCAAAATAGCAGTTCAGTGTCTGTGGGTTGAGGTGCAATAGTCAATGTAGTGGCCGAGAAAGCTCCACACACTGCAAATAAACACAAAGCAAATTAGGAAAACATCCACTTGACGCCACATGCGCTGCAAAAATCCACAACACAAGCAAATACAGAAACGCGCTGAAAGTTGTGAAAACGACAGCAGAACTTTTTCCAAGCGACCGAAATAAGTGATGAACCTGGCTGTAGTCCAATGCGTTGATGAAATTCCATTGATAGTATTTTTCCAAGGGTTTTCTGTTTGCGTTGTCAAATTGATCTTCATTTACATGTGCTGTGTGTATTTGTACATACTTTCTTAAATTGTACTGCGTGGAGGTCTCAGGGCTGCAGTAGTATTGTGCTTCCATCCAAAGATCCTCATAGTTTTGCTTTCCCATTTACGCATTTACACCTCGATGGCAGCAAGTCACCATGCAATATGCTGGTGTTCCTAAGAACATGGTGTCAGGGGGAGGTGAGGAATAAGATATAAACCACACGATCAGTGGAGAACCTGCTCTACCTCAACCCAGGGCTTTTTTCATTCATTTATGTGTCTTTGTGCCAACCAGCCCTTTTGTGTCTGTTTTGTATCTTAAATCTTGGAGGAAATTGACACACAAAAAAGGGATCTGAAAAAAAAAACAACAGCGATAATCGAGACAAATCTCTCCCACAGACATTCATCTACACCTTGTGAAGACTAAACATCCTGGCCCCAAACCAACACCGCTCTTTCTTTGATGGTCCTTTGGCACATTGCTCCAGTGGTGGTTTTATCCCACAGAAAACCGCTGTGGAAAAATCTCCCGTTTGCATCGGGCTGTGTTCAGTGAATCTTTAGCGTTGCACAGATAAAACAAATGTGTCATTCATGCTCCTCCATTCTTGTCGCACTTTACTGTCCATGATGCACAATTTTCCCTGACGATGCAGATTTTGTATGTTAATAAATACACTTCTTAACCTCTAAGCCAAGTGTGAATGATTCTCTATGCATAGGATTATTTCATAACAATCATCAGACCTGGTTCTAATGTACCTTTCTAATGATGTGGTCTCTATTTGCCTTTAGGCTTGACACTAACTTCTCATTCAATGTTTTCAAGTTAGACCGCAGTGGAGGAACAAAATTGTGAATACACAATGTCTTGTTTCCACCTGGCACTTAGAGCAGATCTGGGACTTGGCTAATTGAGACTGTGCATGATTCCATTAGTACAGCCGTCCAACAGGGAGGCAGCCTGTTCAGGCTTCCCCGCAAACTGTAGCAGCCATTAAAACACCCTCAACACAGGGAACGAAATCTGATATCATTGGTTTCAAGTTCTCTCCTCTTTCTCGCAGGGCATCATTTTGTATGGGGATCTTGCACGTTGGGCAAAATCTGAGTTCGCGAGCAGCTGTTCAGCCTCCAAACATGTCATTTAATAGTGGAAGAGTGAATGAGATTAATTCACAGGGCGACTGCGGCGACTCTGTCTCTACATTGAGAGGCCTTTATCCACAGTTGGACAATAGCGCTTTAGGTTAAACAGCTGTTGTTGCTCTTTCCGCACAGGAGTCAAGTTTGTACACAGGAAGAGACAGAGGGAGAGAGAGAAAGAGAAAGAAAGAGAGAAAGGTGCTGTTGAGCCTTCGGCACCTGCAGCTCTGCAACTTCAATAGATAAACCGAGTGCGCTCAGCGTTTGAGCCTCCTGTTTTCCCCTCGCCTCTTTCCTGCCTCTGTCATTTTAACCAGACTTGTGAAAGAGCCTGTTTGCTGTGATACCCCATTAATTTCCCCGAGGACTGATCATTCAATATTCAATGGCTACTGTCATGAAGCTCCAACTATGATACGTCTGCTCTCCCGGACCAATATCATCACAGCTCAATCTCTTTCAAGTTACGTGTTTGTTCTGCATTGAAATACATGGAGCAAGTTTGTAACGTGACCGCACTTCTGGGTATAATATATTCAAGTTGTGCAACATTCAACCAGGCGTTTTTTCCTCACTGCATTAATGAGACATCTTCACGGTGAACTAAATGTTTCTTCAAAACCTCCACGCGAAACAAGCAGACGTTTATTTATCGCTTCTTAAACTTGGTTGGTGTTGCAGTTCTTTGAAAAGGCTGCAGGTGCTAAAACCGTCAAAGAAAGACAACGCACACGAACCACTTTTTGAAAAAAAAGATGCTGAGTTTCAGTCACTTCTGACAGATCGCGTCTTAATAGGCGCCGTTCATAGAGAGACACACCAGTCAAACTGTGCAGCGCTGTGCAGAAAGAGTGTGCATAGCAGTAAGGACTCATGCTTGTTAGCGCCTTTATACGATGCATTCCCTGCTAAAGGATGTCAGTGTAAGGCATGAGGGGGAAGATCAATTGATGTATAATCCTGTTTTGGTTTAACAGCATAGCGACTCTTTTGAGCAATTACATGTGGCAACGAGGGTTGGGGATGCGTGAAATCTCCTCAAGCACCATGACAGCGCTCTACCTGGTATACAGTTCGTGGCCGGATACACATCGATAAGACGCCATCAAACGTTTGATATCGCTAAACATTGAAATGACATCTAGGCAACACGTGCCAAAAGCAACCCTGCCTCCAAGATGTCATTCCTACTCACGGGTAAACGGTTCTGAGAACGAAGTGATTGCATTTTTTCCGCCCGGACCGCAATGTGTTGTGTTCCTGCCCTGCACAGAAGTCATAGCTGCGTTCAGAGGTGTGCAGCGGGTGAACGCAGCACAGTTGCATAAGATAAGATTTATGTCCCTGTAGGGGAATACTAATGAATGGTGACATATTGCACAAGCCCACGACGCCGATATCCTAAATCTGCTTTGGATGCCATGAGGGGAAATTGTAGGGGGGGGGGGGGGGGGGGGGGGTCGAGACCGTCCTCCGAAGAAAAGCGACAGCATCAGTTATTTCTGCGAATGCCCTCAAACAACGGTTGTTTACATCCACAGGGCGCAGCCGTCTCGTGTAGGAATTATTTATCGTATCCGTCTGAAGCAAAGGAGGAAATGGTGAGATATACATTTTGTGATATCATCAGGACGGGGGGACTCGCAGCAAGAAGGTTCTTGGGGTTTGCATGTTCTCACCGCGTCCACACAGGTTTTCTCAGATTACTCCGGCTTCCTTTCACAGTCCTAAGACATACAGTTTGAGGTTAGGTTACGTTAACTTGGTGATACGCTTGCAGCCTGTCCAGGGTGTACACCCCCCCCCCCCCCTTAGCCAAATGTCAGCTGCGATTAGCTCCAGCGATCCTTCGACCCTTAAAGGACAAGCGTAACAGATGATGGACGGATGGAGGATATCACAAGAGGCCAGGATGGCTGTTTGGGTTCACAAAATGTCACTAACAGTTACTGTGGAAATGAGGATGTGTCTCTGAAGGACGATCACAAATGACTTATTTTGCCGTTTAAATTTGAATGACCCGAAAACTTGGGTTAATAAAAACGTGTCCTCGATATTTCAACAAAATCACAAAATCCAATTTCTGTCCAAATGCTTTAGCTGTTGCGAATTGAATAAAACATAATATGTAGAAGTCAAGGTTGATTGGAAAAGTAGGTGTATTTGTTTTTAACCTGACACACAGCCCTCAGGTACTTTTTTCACTCGGTTGTGTCTGTTCAAAAGGATTTGAGTTTTTTTTTTTTCCAACTTATCCAACATCACACGCAGGTTTATTCAATGAGAAATTCATCAGAAGTTCATCAGGGGAGTGTTGGGTGTGCATCACAGTTAAACTACACACTGTTGCTCTGTTTGTTCTCTTTTTGCACCGAGCCAACCGATGCTACTCGTCTCTGCAGGACCGAGCATCATATTTGGGAAAAATTACTGGCTCAAGGTCCGGCTCGGGTGGCGCCCACATCAATTCCACATCTCATCTTTGAGAACCGGGGGGGGATTGTTTCTGAACTCATACCAAGGGTGGAACACTGTCGTTACAAAAGCTGTTTACCTCAACAACAGAGAGAGAGAGAGAGAGAGAGAGAGAGAGAGAGAGAGAGAGAGAGAGAAAGAGAGAGAGTGAGACAGAGAGAGAGAGAGAGAGAGAGAGAGAGAGAGAGAGAGAGAGAAATGAGCTCGGAGGCTGAAATGGAAAAATCTGAAGAGGTAAAGGGAGATACTGGCTGTCATCTGCCCGTATCTGAGTGAGAGAGGATTGAAGAGATGGAGTTTAACAGCTCTACCTGACCTCGCACGCCCTCAAACTCAACCGCACCTTGACGTGTTGAAATTTCATTAATTGTTCTTCACGATGTGCTCGAGGCAATAATGGTTAGAAATCACATGTGACATTAATTCATTTAAGTGCAGAAAACTGTGTGATCATTAACAATGAAGCTAATGGAGAGCAGGGCCTCTCGGCGGATTCATTCCCTGCTAGAATTAATTTTAATGATTTCTCAGAACAATTCCGATTAGATAAGGATTGCCACTTTTATATACGAATTCAATTGACCCACTTGTTCGTCTTTTGTTCGGTTTGAGGAAGTGTCTTTTTATCTGATGATGCCGCAACAATTTCACACTTGCACGCCAATTGTTCGAACAGGTTTGGAAACATGGAGGTCACTTTTATTTCAACAGTTTCTGGGTTAGAGCGTGAACAGGACCAGCTTCTTTGGAAACGGAGGCAGAGTATGAAACGTCTCTGGAAATAGACGACTCATAACTGCCATCCACTCTAGTTAAGTGATATGGGCAGTGTCTATGAAATAATGTCAAAACTACATCAAATTTTTTCCCTGTCTAAAATGTACTCTGATTCTCCAGTAAAGCCTGGTGCACACACGAGGATTTTCAACTCTTAACCAATTTAAAAAACGTGGGAGATCACAGACCTACTGACAGATTTAATCGATTTTTTAATCTCGTAATCGTCAGAACACACACAAGACGATTTGGCCGGAACATAAGACCACACACTTGGGTTGGAAATGATATCTAAGTGTTTTGGGATCTCTGACAAACTTGCACGATTCTCCTTCTTCAGTTTTTCAAACGGTGGAGTGCGGAAGAGGGAAATGTTGTGTAATTAAAAGGGACACCAGAGGAAAATTAAAAACATGGAGGAGGAGCTACGATGTGTGCTCTGGTTTGCAGCGAAAAACTAAATTTAAGAAGAAGAGGAATTGGTTTATACATTTAGGTAAATTGGAAATGTATTTGAGATCGGGGACTCAATCGATAGCATAAACTTTGCATTGTAAACCACTTCAGGATTATTTGGGTTGATCATCGACACTTGGTGACCTGCAGTGAGGAACGCCCCAGGATCGGGTCGGAACTCGGGTCTGAAATGGGCCTGATCACCCTCCAGTGCGCAGCTGCAGCCCGTAACCAGCAAGAAATCTACAGCACAAGAAGCAGAGAAAGAATATGACCTGAAGTGAGGTGGCAAACGCTTCCTCTGCAGTAAATAGACATCTCGATGCAGCCTTCTTTGTGCGTTTCTAATTTGTTTAAGCTCAGCATAAAGACTGGAAATGGGGAAACAGCTGGTGTGGCCCTGAGGTAACTCCATCCATCCAACCGCATGTCTCAAGCTTTCATTACTTTCGCACGGAGCCAAGCCAGTCGCTTCCTCCTTGTTTCGTTCACAGTGGCACTGCCAGACATCTTTAAGGGAAAAAATAAAGATATCCTCAGAGATTTAAAAGGGGACACATGCCACAGACCACACCTCTCTATAACTCAAAACATTTCTACCCCTATTGTTTTGCCAAATCACCACATACGTCATCTCAAGGCTCATTACATAATAAGGTCAGGACCTGACCATATCATAGAGAAACTCAACAGTCCCTTTGAATGAGCAATCTCCCCAGCTGTCTCCAGCTTCACTCAGCCCCCTGCCTCGTCAGCCCCCCCCCAAACCTCATTCCCCTGTCGCATGGCCACTCATCCAGCCCCGCTCCACCGCTCAGGCCTCCGTGGCTCCCTCCTGCAAACTGCCATCAGCCTTCACCTTCCACAACCCTCATCTCCCCAATAAATCTCCAATGTTATCACGTTTAGCTGTGCTCTGCATTTACCGTTCTCCCACACAAACACAAGCAGATGTTTCCCCATTGCTTAATCCGATTGCAAAGTTTCCCTGATCACACTCTAACGTGATTATCGTCCATCGCAGGTTGTTATGAGACTTGCAAATTTGTGAGATTGTATTGTTTTTTCTTGTAAATTTACGACTTTAATGTTTAACTGTATTTTTCAACAAAATAACCTCCTGTAGATTAAAATTTATGTGAACCAACAATGGCCCTAGGCTGAAGTATTTAAGAGCAGTGGGTTGATAAAGGAAACAAAACCTTCAATCTTGGGTTTCATTTTTTTTTTTTTGCATTTAATATGTACACCTGCAGTTTCGTATATCCTTGGTCTGGGGCTGTTTTTCATGGACTCACTGTTTCCTGTAATTACATTTTAATAGAAATAATTTGTTTTCGCATTGACATGATTTAGGGGTGAGGGTAAGTCAGAGTGTGGTGTTCGTATTAAATACTCCTTTACAGTATTTCCTCTTATGTTCTTTAGTGTCTCAAATATCCGCACATCATTATAAATACGGAAATAGTCACAAAAAGCTGTTTGATAAGTTTACTAAAAGCAACATCGACAGTAATCCTCGATCAAAATACCTCCTTTAAGTCTCTATTAGTTCCAATCATTTCACACCCGTAAATGAAAAACTTGGGAGCCTATAGTTGGACGATCCTTAAAAAAGCTCTGTGTGAATCCAAATCAGAGCAACTGTAATTTAGTCAAGGTTATTAATTTGGTGGATTCTGATTTCGGTGGTAACTTGGCAGCGTCTCCTATGTGACAGATAATTCTGCATCCGTCCTGCCAAGACTCTTAAAAATATGGCTCAACATCAGTGAATTTCATGCAGTCAAAAAGACTTACCCCCCCCCCCCCCTCGCCCTTTCTTCCAGCATTACCTTAACTGCAGCTCTCATGTCCCGGTCTCGCACAACGAGACCGAGGTGCATCCGAGAGTGTTCGCCGAATATAATGTCACCATTTCAGTTATTTGTTTTAATTATATACACAACTATGGGAATGAAATGTTCCGTCTTCAGATGTTATTCAAACACTTAAGCCGGTGAGAGTCTTCAGAGAGGTGATTCGCCGGTAAGTTAATCATAATTACTTCCAATTTGATGCTGAGACTATATTTGAACGGAGCACGATTCAGACGGGAACACGGCGAGCTCTCTCACGCCCTGCTCTCTGCCTCCATCACTTTGCTGACCTCGGAATGAATCGCTCCAAAACACGGGATGCTTTTTGAAATCACTACATCTCGGTGATTGAGTAATGACGGCGAACAGCCACTTTGTCCATAATGGTGCTGAGCTCCTGTTTGAGTCATCTAATTGTTTTCGCTTCCAATGTTACTATTTCATTCATATTGCAATAGCTGGTCTGCGGGTCCTGTAATTACTTCTGCAGTGAACCTGTCATTATTTAATACCTGACTGAAATGAGAATTTTTTTGCAGCAATAAAAAAGAGGGTAAAACAGACGGCCCCTAAAAATAATTCCTGTCATTTACATGTTGAACAAATCGAATGAAAAGATGTGCGATCAATCCAGCTGCAAATTAAAAAGTGAATTATTGATGTACAACATCACTGAGGTAATCATGAAAGTATTTTGTGAGTTGGCACACAGGTTTGGATCAAAGCTCGGATCTATTCTCGCTTTAGATTGAATCCTTTGATGCTGCCGTCGTAATCTTTCTATTGAATGAATTTGTTAATCTTTATTTATGTCTATATATGTTCTGATATTGATACAATCTATTAAACTGCATATGCACAGAGACAGAAACCAGTTTTTTAATGTCACAAAGAACCACTTTTATTTCTCAGTCATTGTGGAAGTGTAAACACAATCCACTCCCACAGTAAATGCCCTGAATCACCTGATTGCCCACTAACACTTCAGCCTGCTTCATTTCTTACACCTCTCGATGAAAACAACAGCAAAATAGTGGAATTTCAAACACTACCGATTGTTGTGCTTCTTTCGACAGGTCAGTGGTGCACTCCAGTACTGTACTTTGAGATACTCGTACTTCTAGTATTTCCGTTTTGTGCTACTTTTAACTTTCACTCCACTTTACACTTTTGTAGAAAA
This sequence comes from Platichthys flesus, assembly GCF_949316205.1. NCBI lineage: Eukaryota > Metazoa > Chordata > Actinopteri > Pleuronectiformes > Pleuronectidae > Platichthys > Platichthys flesus. The sequence goes on from NC_084948.1 coordinate 20,910,133, forward strand.
TGAATTGTACGGCTACTCCTCCACATTTGTTTCGATGACTTTAGCTTCTACTTTTTTTTAAAGATAAATCTTTCTCCACAGAGGATAATAACACACTTTGTAAAAATCGAACACGTTGCTACAGATTAAATCGCTCATGTCCAAGATTTTTGGCAGCAGAGTTGTTTGCACTAAATAATGATTTTTGCCTTCAAATACCTCACATTCATTCAATATATATTTAACTGACTCAATATCTCACGAGACTCAAAGATAAGAAAAGAAGAGCAAAACATGTGTTTGTGTATTCTAAATTATTTAAAAAAACGTCCCACAACATGTTTGCAGGTATTCACCATTCTGAAAAACTTTTTTTTATAGATTAAACAATGTAGAAAAACAAACGCATTTATGTTTACATAACTTAATTTAATTTAATTATGTTCTTTTTTATATTTTCAAATTCGCATTGTATATATATTTGGCTGATTTGTATCTTACTTTTATTTGATTACATATAAAGTTTATGCTTTGATTGTAAAACATCAAGCCAATTACTTTTCTTATTCATACGGGTTTAATAAGGCTTATGAATCATTACTATTATATTGTTTATATCCTGTGTATATCAGCTGATAAATCAGTATAGGAAATTTGTTACATCCTAATGTTGTTATTGGCCTCTGCCCCAAAAAGTTCATACACTAAGATGCTTCTATATGTTTGAAATATTGCCCTTGTGCATTATTTATACATTAAGTCCCAGGAGATAAAGGATATAAAAATAAAGTCCAGAGCTTGTAACAAAACATTTCTCAGCCAGTTCACACTTGATCCCTTGGTGGAGCCCCTATGAGAGTTATACTTGAAACAAGTGGCATTTGATCAGACCCGTTACATAAAGACAAGAGACTCCTGTGTTTCACAGCCCTCCCCTGTAACTGTGGAGCCAACACGTCGCAGAAAGGAAGAGGGAACATGTCAAGCCATTGATCTTCAGAGAGCGACACAGCAGCATTTGTTAGCCTCCTCTCCGTGTAAAACCGGCTCTGCCTCGCAGGTGACCTTCCGAGGTCTATTTTCGGTCAGGTAATGACAGTCATTATAAATGTCTCTGCTTCAATGTCTTCGCCTCCACTGCAGAAGTCATGCTCAGAGAGAGAGAGAGACGTTTAGACCAGAACAGCAGTCAGGAGCTGATCCCAGTCAATCTGACCAGCAACCATGGGAAAGCTGATGGATTGTGCAGGGTTCCCACATCCTCGCTGGAGGGAGGAGGTGGAGAGAATGTGCTGCGGCGCCTCCAGCTCGCTCTTGATTGCCCGACATCCTTTATCAACAGTCAAGTAATTCTGTTCCCTTGGCAACCGTTTCCTGCTGATACAAAAGAGTCAGGTATCACCTTCAAAGTTTGAGATTGTGGTCGGCAGCCTCCTTGCTTACCCTTCTTTTCTAATTCTTTATTTAGAAGATAGTTGAGGACGTTCCTGCACAAAGAGAGGTAACCTTGTGGTCACAGAGAGCATTAGAAGTCTGCAGCAAACGAACAGCCACGTTTCATTGAATCTATTTTAAAGAGGAAAAAGCGATGAATAAATAATGAACAGGGTCACAAGGGTGGATTCATAACCTGCACGTGTCCAATGCTGACTCATTTTATAAAGCTGCACATCATGTCTCTACCTTACTGGTTCCTAAGTTATTGTATGACTTTACTATCACTTCATTTCCTCAATGCTTGGCCTATGAATGATGTATTTTCTGACTTTGTGGGGGGGAATTCCTCAGGATATCACATCTCATAAGATGTCATATGATGGAAAACAACTTTCTGACTACTATAAGCTTTAGATTGTCCCTGTATCCCTACTATATGTGGAGATATCTGGAAACTGAGCTTTCCTGATCAAATTTATATTGACCTTTGACCAAAAAAAAAAAAATTGTCTGCTTAACTTCAAAATGTATAATCCAAGTACCTAATTTTGTGAATTTTGTGAATTGTGTTGCTTTTGTTTTCCCTTTTCCTGTGAGTACCAAACATTAATTTCATCCCTAATCTATTCTCGTTTCAAAACAAGCCTTGGGTTTGGATCTTTCTTTTAACATGCAGCGTGCACTTCTCCATTATCATTCTCTTCTTTCATTGTTTCCTCAAATTGTGAATTAGTTTAGAATACTTTGAATTTAACCACGTCTCCATGGAACGGAACAGAATAGATTATTCAGTAGAATGAATCTCTTCATAGGTTGATCTCTTATCCTTGGCTGCAAAATCATTACAGTTGAAAAAGAAAACTTAACATGGTTTTGGAGTTAAGTGTACAACTTCAAATTTGCTCAAATTTGCTGCTTATATGATACAAACAGGTGAATAACTAGATGTGCATTCATTTGAATTTCTAAAGCTTTTCATTCTACTCCATCCAGGAGTATTTTCTTGACTGTGGCGCGGGTACAAAGCGTGTTGAAGCCCGCGGCCACCTGCCATGTATGTGACGGTTGAATATGACGTTGGCCTGAGTTGGCTGAGGCAGGCGTGATGGGGGGGGGGGGGGGGCTTTGTGAAGCTCATTCATCAATACTTTCCGTCAAGGCCAATGTCTTCATCTCCTTCTGGCTGCAGATTTTCAACATTTGCAAACACGCTATGCTGCTGTTATCTGACATGTTCTCAGGGAGAGGGAACACACAAAGTCCAGCTCCCGTCTCGGGCACAATGTGGAAGTTGACCCCAGCAGTTCCCCAGCCTTATTGTTCTCGTCCACCTGCAGGTTCCCTAATGTTTTCCGGGAAGGCTTCAGTTGCCAGATGTGAGGTTTTTATGTGCGTCCCCTTTCTGCACTGCCCCACATTTAGGTCGTGACTTTTTTCTATTTATTCCCCTCTACTACCTGTGCTTGGTCACTGCGGGGCTGCACAGCCTCTGCTCACTGGGTCTCTACAGGGCTGCATATCTGCTGTATCTTTTCCTTTTTCGGAGGAGGCTCTGCTCTCATGTCGAATCTGTACTACTCTACAAAACTGGGAGCAGTAATATAGCAGCGATAGAATTTACATGGGTGTAGGATTTCTCTGACATTCTTTTCAATATTTAACCTTTCAGGGATTGTGATGAGGGAACGCAACATGTAATTCAGATTATACCATTAACTCCCTACCGGCGCTGACATGCATCAGCCCTGAACGCCACAGCGCTGTATTCACCATGTTGCTTTCATTTCACCTATAATATATTCTCCGGAGAACACTGACTGTATCTTCTGCTGGTTATTTTAAGCCCATAATTAATTCTAATTCAAAGACTGGAAGAAAGGCGATTAACTGGCAACACCATTTGCACTGTCTCATAAACATTAGAGTTGTTTTTATTTCATTTCAATTTTATTGTAATTTTTTCTTTGACATTTCATTTACTTCCCAATAGTAAATGCTACAAGACTGATCCACCGACCAAGGCACTTACATCGTGTGTTTGTTTTTTCATTTCCAATTCATTATGGAGATTTAAAAAAAAAAATGTATTTCACCATTTTGGCTTTCTTGCACATATTGTTAATTATCTTGGAGAGAACAAAGAAATTACAAATGAAAACATGCTTCCATCACTTAGAAGGAAGTATTTCCAGATTTAACAAAAATACTTTTAAGGACCTTTCAAAGCACAGATTTAGAGATGTTTTTAAATTAAGTTTGTTGGAGTGTTTATTTCAATGATTCTGGCAGATTGGATATCAGAGTATGAAATATAAGACCTAAAAAAATATATTTGAAATTCAGTGTAAAGCATTGTATATAAAAATGTCAGACAAAATACGGGCATGCTGCATTTCCCAGCACTTAGGAAGTATGAAAGGATGATTTTGCCCTTTTCACCTGAGAGGCCCTTCATTCATACTTATGTCTGGTGCGTGTCTTCTCCTCATGCTAAAGGTTAGCGTGTATCAAACTCGCCAATAGAAAGGAACAATTTAAAAGCTGACTCACATGGTTAGCTGATATCATGGGTCAAAGCCTCTATAACATTCACTTCTACACCTGCACATCAGGTGCACTCATGTGCACGGAGTGGGCAATGAAATGTTGAAAAAGTTGAAACTTTTAAACTACACAACATGTGAGGAGCCATTTTTTTTTTAGTTCTGAAGACTTTTAGAAACAACTCAGGGGACTTTAAGGATTTTATCCCCCCATCTTTATCCACTGATATAAAAAATTGCTTCTTTAACACAATTAACATCCTCGCCATCACAAACTTTCCAGTGAATTTTACTTTCTTCAACTAAAACCAATTTGTTTGACATTTAACATTTGTTAAATGTTGCTCATATAATTGTGTTGTTTTCAAAGAAAAGTAGATATTATACAACATAAATCGTAAAATGTGACGTTGATGTTGAAGTAGTAAACCTATAAGTACTTATTCAACCTCTTTACTCAAGTAGTACAAAGTATCAAAGTAAAGCCTGTGAAATGGACTCAAAGTGTAAAGGTAGAAATGAAACCCACTGAAATTCATTTCTACTGACTGTATCTGCACAAAACAAACTGAGACTTGTGTCAAATCAATGCAATTCAAAGACAACTTTACTTAAAACCACTCCTACTTCAAAAAAAAATAAAAGAACAACATAAAATATACTAAAACAGGGGATAAATGTGTATTATGTATTCTTAATACAGAGAAAGGCAATGAAAGAAGGTACAGGTATTTATGTTCAAATGATGGGAGTGAAAAGTGAAAAGTGATCTGTTCTTTACCTGAGAATTTATCGTTCTGACATCTGAAAGATTTTACAATAACAAAGTATTTGTACTTTGTTATTTCCCACCTCTGCAAAACACTTCCTCTCCTAAAACACGTTGTTGAAGGTCTCATCAGCCTGTGAAGGACACTTAAAAAAAAAGTGTGACTCATAACTCATCGAATAAGAAACTGACTCTCTGACCTCAGTCCCATCACAAAGTATTTTCTCTCTTCAGGCAGACCAGTAAACCTGCCTCTCAGTCTCACACACCTGATCATCACCGAGCGCACACACACATCTTTAAAGTCGATTTGTTTTCCATGACTCAATTCATACGTGGGTGAATTAGTGGTGACTGAACTTTCACTAGGCAAATACTGAACATGTCTATGCCAGAAATGAGTCATTATCATTATGACTTTACCGAGTAAATCCCACTCCAGTGAGAATATAATGATTAAAAAAATATATTTTTATACCAATTACTGAAGTTTTTTTAAAGGCTTATTTCAGTTATTTTAGGTAGAATCGAGTTTGGCTGTGTTGACGCTACAAGAAGTTGTCGAATGGCTCCAATTAACTGCAAGTAAATTTTCATTCCTCTTTAATTTATTTGAAACTTTATTAAGTGAGGCTTAGGAGGTAGAGCGGGCTGCCCATTAAAACGGAAGGTCTGTGGTCTGACCCCTACCCTGCATGCCCTTGCGTGTCCTTGGGCAAGAGACGGAACCCCTGATGGCTGTGTGTGAATAGTGTGTGTTTGAAAAAGTATGAAAGTGTGTATGAATAAAGTCCATTTACCATAAATAACTCCTTTATACCTGAAGGGGATTGTGCATATTTTCACTCTTAGGTCAAACATGTCAACACACTGCACTTTCAGCACTTCGATTCAATGAGCAGTAACATTTACAACTGTGTACTAATGTCTATAAAATATAAAATGACAAGGTTCCTTCCGAGATTCTACAGAGCAAGTTATTAGAAAATGATGGTGTCATAAAGATAGTGGGTTACAATACACTACTGGGATGGAGTGTTTAAATGCTACTAGATACTGCTTGGCTGAACATATTCAATCTTACGTTCTGATCCCTACATATATATATATATATATATATATATTTATACGATTTCAATGACAGATGGTGAGCAGCGTGGAGATATATGCCATCCTCGGGACAGTGTGTGAATACAGAGCGGATTAAATGTGTCATGCGGCGTGAAAAGGTTGTAAATGTGAGCCGGGCTGGGTCACCGTTAGGGCCAGGGTGAGCAAACGCCCTTCAATCGCCTGGAAAATATGATTCCCACTCTGGGGGAGATTTGTCAAGGCGGCATTGATTGGGGCTGTGGTGGGAAAGGTGACATGCTCAACATGCTGAAACAAGCATCTTCTCAGCCCGGAGGAGCAATACCAATATTTCATCCTGATCCCTTTCCAATAGGTAGCCGCAAACACCGACACCCCTGATTTACTGCTGCTTAAAAATGTAATTATACGTCTCGACATACGAAATGTCTCATCTGATCATTTGGTCGGCGAGTGTGTTATGGGTACGAATCCCTCATAGACGTTGTGGATTTTCTGTTTTTCATTTTGTCTTTGTGCCTATTAAGGATGTCACATTGATTATGGTGGTTGTAATCAGCGGTCCTTGGCAGCGTGATTGGTCGAGACAACCTAAACGCTCGGCTGCCTTGTTCCTCTGCCGAGCCGAGATCCCACGAACAGACCTGGGCACCGAGTCGCTGTAATGATGCCGTTTAGTTTGATCAAATGATGTCACTGTGGGGTTATCACTGTTATAGCCCTGGTGGATCCCTGAGAAATAAGCCGCTGCTCCATGCCAAATGCTTCCTAATGTAACCCGGGGTTGGGAAACTCTCATCCTGCGTATGACAGGTTCGATTTTTAATGGCCGCACTTTGCACCAGGCTCACAAGGGAAACAAATGCAGGGAAACAAAGTAGCATTAAGGTCGGAGGCATGTTCTGCTGGTCTGGAGGAAGTCAAATGACGACTGCATTCTTGCTCCGAGGAAAACAATATCTCCATCAAGTATTAACAGGTGCAGTATTTTTATCTTTTATTTTGGAGAGTTAATTCCTTCCATCCACTATCATCTTCCACGAGGCTGAAGTGACATTCACAGTTTGTTAATATATTCCCTTTCTCGGACCCAGAGGGATGATATGCATGAGAGGGGCAATTAAACCGCAATAAGGGGACAATTAAATTAAATGGCACTAATTGCCTCAATCATCCGTTCACCATTCATATTTATTTTTTACACTCGGCATCACAGCCATGAATTTATGGCGCTTCTGTACAGGGTCCAATGGCAGCATAAAATTTCCATTAGCAGCGTCTCTGAGCCACAGAATCCCTATTTTTTTAATGATGACTGTTTGCTTTTGTTTCTCACTGCCGATTATTCTTGTCCGCCACACAAGGCGTTAATATTAATGCAATAAAAAAAAAGAAGAAGGGACTTTAGAGGGATGGACCACAGCAATTGATTTTTTAGTAGTTACATTATTCAGTCCCATGTTACTATTTATACTTCACTTCGTCCATCCCTCCATCCACCATCTTATCACTGATCCTGTGAAGGTCACCGGTGGAGCTGGAGCCGATCACAGCATGCAAGAGAGGAGAGGTATCACAGGGACGAAACACCGAGACTAACAACCGCTCACGTTCACAGATACAGCCAATTAGTCCTAAGCCCAGTTAGACTGTGGGAGGAAGCCGGAGTACAGACACATGAAGAACCTGCAAACTCTGCACAGAAAGGCTCCGTCCAAGCTGGGATTCAAACCCAGAACCTTCTTGTTGTGAACCCCCAGCACCACCATGCCTTCCCAACTGGTTCCAGTTTCCCTCAGATCCTGTAGCATCACATGTTATGATCAGATTAATAACTGGATAGCCTCATTATCTGAAATAGTGTTTTTTTGCCTGAGGGTGAGAGTCTTGTTTTATAAAAAGGGAGCTGGTATCGTTTTCATGATGTTTGGAAGCGCGGGGGAAATCCTGCTATTCGCTCTCTGTGGAGATATCATCTAGCACGCGCACTTCTGCTCTACGGAATAACATTGCAATGTAACTATGGGCCTGTTAATATCGTGCATACTGATCGATCACACATCCTGTGTCTGTGTACAGTATATGTCAAAAAACTGTGTCCAACGTTATTTTTCACATAAAAGTTCTCAACCTCAATGAGAATTAGATTCAATGACCTTAACCAACTAACTAACCATGAACACCCTGTATGTTGTAAATATTCCTGAATCTACTTCCACATCAAGCCGTGTGAAAGTTATATGTATGGAGAGAACGTATTGGAGAAAACTGTGCATTTCATCACAGTCAGCCAACGTGGAGGATTTCAGCCCCGTGGAGACGCAGCGACACACAAACAGCTCGCTGCTGCTGAGGATGACAACTTAATGAAACCAACCTGCTGGTGATGAGAGCGGCCTGACCCCCTCTCTGATGAATCCTCAGCTCTTGCACCGGGTTAGTATTCCTTGTGCCTCCTCTCCTCATTTTTCCTCTACCTATAGGCTCTGCATTTAAAATAACACTGTATGTAATTTCTTTTTTTTATTTGAATTCGTGTGCTTCCATTTATCAGTCACTTGATTTGGTTATTTCCTTTTATTTCATTGCTAAAATATAAATGAAATGCTTGGCAGGGGCGTCATGGTTCGGCGGCGCTGTCGATTGCAGTCCGACGGCACATCCTGTCAGTTATCACAACAGACATTAATCCCCCGAGTCTCAGGGTCTCAATCCTCGCCTCGGACAAATGAAAGAATAAATGATAAGGGTGTCCTGAGGGAAATGCTTACTGCTTACTCTGAGTGCTGCTTCACTTGCTGCGGGTTTAACGTCTCTAAATCAAATGTGGGCCCGACTGACTGAGGGCAAAGAGGCTGCGTTTGGTTTATTCCTGTCAGGGCAACCTCTGAACTCCTCCTGCCTGGGAAACATATCCGATAGCAAACGACCATGGAAATCTATACGGCATTGATGCCTGTGTAACATGAACTCTGACAGCATATAGTGCTGAAACCTAGGCCACAAACTAAAATCGTTTTACCAATCAATTTATATCCTGTTCCAGCTTCTCAAAGCAGAGAGTGTGCTGTTTACCCTCTGCTTAATAAGTTAGCTCATGTTTTTGTACATTGAATTGGCATTTTCACTCATGGAATTGACTAAACCAGTTTTCAGGGACAATGGGTCACAACATAAGTCTGAGACGTCACAAGATGATTTTCAATAATCTTTCAATCTCTCTGCTGAACCAAACTCTGTTTATGTTTTCAGGCCTTTGTCAAGTCGTCAACATTTTATATTTTACTGCAATGCCTCAATTGATGCTCAAGGTCAAACCAAATTCACACACTCATAAAAAATCAGTCCTCTAAATGTGTGCCTTCCAATGTTTAACAATGTGAAAACAAATGGATCCATCTCCTGATCTAGATTCACAAGAACATGTACCGGGTTGGTCCTTGGGTCCTGCCCCCAACCCCCCTCCACTAAACGTCTCCTGTGGAGGCGGTTCCAGCTCAAGGAAACTGAATCTGTTAGAATTCGTCTGGACCCTGATGAGGAGCGGTTGACCTTCCTTCATTTGAAGGAGTCTCCTGGGAACCACTGGACTCAAATATTAATTTGCTTTAGTCCTCTGAATGTGTGCCTTCCAGCAGCTCAAGTTCTGTCTCCAACGTCTATCGGTCTTTCGTGACATTTCTACCAAAGCGAGGTTTGGTAAAGTTTTACCAAACAACACTGTCGGTAAATTGCACCACGGGATTCTTCACAAGCGACGACTGCCAAGGCAAATGAGCGTTGGTGACGAGGCTGCGTCGGTGTTTCATTCAGTAAATGAGATTGAGACGAAAGAACTTGGGTTTGTGAGGAAAAAAGGGATTCATGTTTGCCAGTTTGGTCTTTGTGTGAGAAGGAGGAGGATGAAAGCAAACAGTTGGAGAGACGGGTTTTTCCTTCACCGCTGAATGACTCGTTTTTGTTTGAGACAAACGAATGAAAGCAGCATCAACAGACACCTGACGCAGCGCACAGTGCTCTGTAATTTACACAGACAAGGTTACTTGTTCATTGTCGAGCTGAGGAGGTAAAAAACCCATCATGACGTTAAATACTGTAATAACGCTGCTTTTCTGTTTGCTGTTTTGGTTTGACGAGCCAGCATCTCACAAAGCCTGTGGCCTCGCCGATACAATGAGATCACAAATCAGTCTGAGCATGTTTGTGTGTTCATGTCAACGTGAGAGCGTGTGTGTGTGTGTGTTAAGGAATACTACACACAAATGTATTTTGTATTATTTTTTTTTCTCTGGTGACATTACTCTGAAGAAAACACATTTTCACTGACATGTGAAAACTGTCGGTGGCTTTCAGCGCCTGTGAAAGCAAGGTCCATTCTGACAGATGACCTCTGACCTCCACCCTCTGCATCAGAAAGTGGGCGCAAGGAAATTCCACTCAGCATCTTTTTCTTTGCCTCTAACGACTCAAAACATTTGCACTCCATACATTTCTTTTGCATTATGATGAATCTGAGAGTCAGACAAGGACACTCACTTATTGCAGAGAGGAGCCCGCTCAAAAGACGCCTGGAAAATACCTTCCACAGTCCAGAGCTAAATCCCCGAATGTCCATGACTGAGTGAGTGAGCGGTTGCAGAGCATGTCCACAGAGCCTGTCCACTTTTTATTAATGCAGTTTACCAGAATCGGCAGCAGTTCAGCGAGAGGGCAGTCCCAAGGTTTGGTCCTCAATGCATCGGAGTGGACGCAGCTAAACAGCTAAATTATTTACTTATCTCTCAAGACATAAAGGCCTCAGTGTATTTTTTTCCTTTTGGTAAATAAAGCATTGGTTATGTATCAGACTTTATACTGATGCCTTGTAGTTTTTCTTACAGGGAGGGGGATTTTGTCCACAACACATTACCTTTCTGCTAATTCATGCTGATTGGTCAGGTATGGATTCATGATTTATCGCAACGGGTCATCTTCCTCACTGGCACTCGAAAGAGAATGAAGTTAGATGACAGTTTAAAGGTGGAACAGGAGGGTCGTCTTATTCGACAGCTTTACAGAAAGTTATTCTTCTATGATTTAAAAGGCACAGGTCTAATCTAATGTAGCCGTTGCTGTCCCAGCTTAGTGCAGGGTTAGGGTTAGGCTAACCCTATGTTAAAGTCCCCCCTCCGGCATGTAGGCCCCCCCCCCCCCCCCCCCCCCCCAAGTTGACCGGATTGGTTTCTATTTGAATCAGATGTGTTCAGACCGGCATTTGTTACAACAGTGTTAAAGTATAAATACTCCCACGCGGAAGATGTCTTGTATCACAATACAGAACCAAGACAAACATTTGAATTTGTCATTGAACATCCTTTCAAACATGACACCGTTATAGACGACCCATGAAATGTAACTGTACAAATACGGTGTCTGCGATGATGTCACTTCCTGTGGTAGTAGAAGTTCGCCCTGTGACATCTGATCAGTCTGATCCTTTCAACTTCCTTTCAAAATGTGGAAAAAAACAAATCACAGACACTCATGCTGACTCTGTCTTTCTTTCAGCATCTCAGAGAATAATGAGAACGTGGCCATCTGCCAGTGATCTTAAGCTCCACACAAAATCAATATCAGAGGCACACAATATGATTCGACACAACAGCATAACACCATGAAATAGTGTTGGCCTACAGCGGTTTGTGTGATCACCAGTGTTAATACCGATAACAACCATTATAACAAAACACTGGAAGAGCTGTACTGAATAGCTCTTAGTAACCAACTGCCTGATTCTACTCTTATTTTGATATTCTACATGGTTGTGATGTTTGTTTTGTATTACTTTTCCCTCATTTGAATCTTTTAATTTGCTTGAAATTTGTTTTTAACGGTGCTTTTTATATCTTATCTTTTAATTTCTGTCTCTGTGTTGTTGTTTTTATTTCCCTGAACAGGACCTTGAATCTAGAATCTGTAAATTCTCGCTCACGTCTTTTCTGTGAAAGTCCACTGATAAAAGTCTTTTTGAGTCTTTTCTGTCCCATGATGCATCATGAAATAAGTCTAATTTCTCTTATCCGTTGTTATGCTCAGTGGAACGTATCACGGTGAGCGAGGGGAAGCAGTGAAGCCTTTGTTATCGAATTAGAAGAATAGTGGAATGAATGTCTGAATAAGCAGATGCGGGTGCACAGTGTCAGATCCCCGGAAAGGAGACCCTGCAGCCCCCCTGATCTCCCATCAGCAACTACCCACTCCTTTAACATTTTTCTTATTCCCAGCTTTCACAGCCTCCTTAACCATCACATATTTACACCATACCAGAGGCAGCAGCAGACTGTTAGGCAGTGTGGGCAGCACGGGCACACCAGTTTCCCCACTGTAACCCCCCCAAATGAAAGCTGAGGGACAAGACCTACCATTATATTTTACACCGGAGCCACATTCCACCGGCTCCCACGCAAACGTGCACACTTCTAATTCAATTTCGGCCAGAAAATGTTCATGGTGTGCAATTGTGTCCATAGAAAAGAGTGATTTGAATATTAAATGGAACTGAGCTTACTAATATATTTTTTTAATTCGGCTTATTATGTTTAGCCTTGATAAGAGAGTAGATGTTTCTGCTGCACAGCCCAGAGTCGCTCCACCTGTCTGAGTATCAAAGCAACAAAAGAATTTAAGCACAGGTAAATTTGTTATTTCAGTTAATGGGAACTGTAGAAAGAATGAAAGAAGTGATATTTTATTTATAACTGCATTACTTCTTCAGTTTTTTGTGAGGCATGGCTGCGGGCCAGAACAAACTTTTCTTGCTCAAGGACAACGCGGCAGGGCAGATGCTCACCAGCAGCCCAACGGCCTTAAACAGTTTTCTAAAAATTGAAGGCCAGTCTTTTCACGGCGTGAGCCCGCTCCCCACCGGGCTCATGTGTCCCCTGCATGATGATTTCATACGCATGTTTCCCCCTGATTCACAGTGAGCTGTCATGGCCGATTAACATGGTGTCACGTATCAGTTAAAAGTTGGCCGACGAGACCTCGGGTCCCCCGGCGGGGTCCTGGAGTCAATCTGTGCAAAACTCTGGCAGGTCCGGGGGAAGCTCCCTGACTCACAAACAATCCTGATCTGAGGCCTTGGAGGGGGGGGGGACACACACGCTGAATGGATGCCGGAGTGGACTCGAGTGTGAGGTCACAAAAAACGTTAACAGCCCAGGCCCTCGGCTCGCTGCAGTATGTCACAGCTCTGTACCCACCACTGCAATTTTATTTCCCAGTGGCCTCAATTTGTCAAAAGGGATTCTGAGCGTGTCAGGACTTCCCCTCAGAACTAAGGGCAGCCTAGTTCTGAGAGAGTGAGGCCCAAACAGCTGCAGTGACACTGTTCTAATGCTAACACCCCTCTACTTAAGACAGAATAATCACCACCACACCAACGAGCCGGCTCTCCCTCCTTTCTCTCCTCTCCCTCCTCTCACTCCTCTCCCTCCTCTCCCTCCTCTCTCCAAGTTGCCTCAGGGGGTTGGTGTGTCATGCCCAGCATAAATAGAAAACAGCATTTCCATCTGTCTGGTAAACAAGCTGGCTAAGCCGCCACCTCAGTTATCCCATTTTGGATAGTTCCCACAGATGAGGAGATTCAGATGCTTTATGCTCCAAACGAGCGTTCATTAAACCGAGCTGTGGCGATCATTTCATCGAAAAGCAAGCACTTTGTTTATATGTGCATTTTAACGGCACAGAACACAATAGAGTGTCAGGACTACCACAGTGTTAGAGAGTGTGTGTGTGTGTGTGTGTGTGTGTGTGTATGTGTGTGTGTGTTTTCACTCAAATTGTTAATAATCCTTGACTGAAATCAAAATCTGGTGTCACCTGTTTACTGCATCTTGAAAAGCTGTGAGTGACTTTTCTTCGATGCACGGCTGTGAAAGCCTCAGAGATAATTCAATAGGATCATTAATAACTAAAAGATCTTGTTATTAACACTTGAAGTTTACAGTTTTTCAGAATTGCCGGTGTCTTTTTTTACATAATGCTGCAAGTATGTCTCTAAACTCCTCCACAGTGCCAAAGGCTGGAGTTCCATGGCATCCTATTGTCCCGGGGGCGAAAGAAAACTTTTAAATGTACCTTTTTTTATTTATTCTAACTTAGCAGATGACATATTTAGCACAGTGTTCACACAGTTACCATAACCTCCTATACCTCAGTATGATACTTCTGCTTTCAGTCACAGCTCGGTGGCCGGTTATCCTAAAGTTCAACCAAAACTCACAGAGGGTGACACATCGACCTGTTGGCGTAGTTTTTGTTTTCATTTGAAACACTTACGGTAGTTTGCACATGGAGAGTGGTGATTGCAATTAAACCAGCGGGCCCTGCAATTAATCTGCGGATCGGGGCCAAAGAAATTAACCCTCTGATTCTGAATGCATGGGTCACAGCAGTGAAATGATACATTAATAATTAGGAGCACAGCAATTACACTTTCTAAAAACGTGAGCAGAGCAGAACTACGGTCAGCTTCATTTTCCGTCAGGCACGACTAAGCGAACTAACGATGAGGAATGGTGAGAGACACAGACACTAATACGAGTTATCGGTAGCAGAAACAGGATCTAAGCAGGCAGAAAAGATCCCATCTAATCTCATCTAATCTCATCTATGGAGCAAGAATCTGTAATTCGCGTTTCTTCAGAACCATTCATCCGATTCGCTCATCGTCAATATTCTTTAATACTGTTTGTTTTTGCTGTGACTGCCGGTGGTGCAGGGGCCTCAGTTGGAATTTGGACACTTGACATGTTTAGTATTAATAAACTCTGAATAAGCAAGTGGTCTGTGCTGTGCCCTGCAGCAGCGGGGCGGGTCTACATGTCATGAGCCCAGTCGGAGCTCCACAGCCGGGAGAGAGGAGTCGATTCACGCAGCGTGCTTTAAAAAGAATGTAAATATGAAACTGTGCAGCAAAGACACAGTTCAGTATGGAGACACAGATAATTACTGAAAGCTGAGTCCCTGATCTCTAACTTTTCTGGTTTGTTTTAAACTATTCTCTTTCAATGGAACAAAAGATATATCAAATATATATATTTAATAATAATAATAATGAATATAAAGCTTTTATTTGGCCACCATCAACTAATAACAAAGTAAAGGTTTGATTTTGGGACACTTTCACTTTCACTTCAGGAAAACAACCTGATCACTTTATTTATTGTTGCTGTACATGGTACAGTCGAGGATATTTTTGTATTACAAACCTTACAGTTTAAGATATAATGACACAATTATATTTATATCCTCTTTCTTTTAATGATCATTTATTCAGGGAGAATCGACTGAGCAATGAATTATCTTACAGGCAATGTCCTAAGATCTTATTCATACAGGCTAGAAGGATATGCACTATATATTAACCACATTGTTAATAATAATAAAAGGAGGAAAACATCATATAAAAGCTATAGCAGGCATATCTGGAAAGAATGATATCAAAAAAAGGAAAAAAAGGGTAACAAAACAAATCTGCCAGGAAGTAAACATAAAGAAATCAAATAAAAAACAATAAACAACAGACATTGCTGTGACTCAAAGGAGGCAGGAGCACATCAGACCAACAAATCATCGACATCAACCACATCAGCTACTGCACATTTCCAATGAGCTGCTGACACACTCAGAGTTTCCCATCAATTATTAAAGAAAGAAATGACCATCACATATTTGAATAGTTCAGCATGTTCGGTTCTGATGTTGCCCCCAGTAATCAAATATAAATGTAAAATGTATGTACTAAATTCAATGGATGCTGCTGCTTATATATATATATACACATATGTCCGCACAATATCACCATAATCTGACACCAACATTATAGTTGATGGAACATTTAGCCGTTAAAGAGAAATATGACAACGGACCCAGCTGAATTATTTATTGTATTCTTCTTTGTGTTGCAAACCATTAACTATAATTCAAACAACTCATCAAACAAAACAACACGATATTTAAAATTTACAACTTGTTTTGGTTGGACTCCATTCAGAACAGACCAGTGTTGGTATAATTCAGTCTTGGCCTCGTTTAAAAGGTCCAGTGGGTAATAAATAAAATGTATTGTTCACCTTCTCTATACGCGATATGGGATTTAACGCTTTGCTGATCTAAAACAATCGAAAGATTTCCGAGAAAAATGGAATTGCAGTTGTATCTTTAAACAATGGGAATTTAATCCCATTGACCCCATGGACGGTGCGACTGTAAGACTTATACATAACACTTGCACGTGCACACTCATGGACGAACAAACACTCACAATCCCACACACTCACACACAAGACAAATCCAGATGGACACCTCTTGTCTCTCGTGCAAAGACTCAGTGATACCAGCGACAAGAGCTGTAGAAATCGACAGCCGTGTTGAAATGTCCATCAGGAGACGACTCCGCCGCACTCATCACTTTACACAACTTATTAACGCAATCACCTAACCATGCTGCAGGTAATCACTGTCGACAGGATCATACGGTCGCCCGCTCCACACGTCATCTGCTGGGACGCGACCTGAATTTCAACACAACCGCTCCAGAACAGAGGAACACAACAGAGTGTTTGTTTTTCGGATACCAATCGTGTAATGCAAAGAGGAACTGATTTAATTTAGTTTGCTGGGGAAAAAGGCAGAATGTTGCCCGTGCTTCCTCTTGACACCAGAGGAATTCCTGCCACGTGAAATCAAATCTATTTCTCATTACAGCGGCAGCGTTTGTGAGGCATCGTGCTGCATGTACATGGGACACAGTCGGCCATGTTTGAATACAGGTTGTTGTGTGATGCTTCCCCGAGTTTAAACAACTAAACTTCACTCTTCAGACGCCTCGGTGAAAGAAAGCCACTTCTCTCAGGTTAAATGATGTGACCGAGGATTCTCCCTGTTTATCAGCTGCACAACAGATTTCAATCACCAAATACCAAAACAAAACATCAGTTTCCTACGATATTGCGGGTGTTATCGGAGATCTCAGAGAACCTCCCCAGTGGATTTGATTCATGTTATATCCAAACTAGACGGGGAAGAGATGTCTCATACTGAACAGCAAGGGAAGGAAACCTGTGTAAAAAAAGATCTCCTTTTCTCCTAAGATAGAAGATTTGTGTTGGTGCAGATAAGGAGTCACCCGGTGAAAGCCGCACACTCAATTTCGTGTTTCCGCGGTGGCCCTGTGTCTTCCCGACAGAAACGATTTAGAGCCACTTCTGTTAACATCGCGTTTATTTATCCATTGACCTTTCTCATGGCAAGGATAACTTCTCCACAGTAACTTTTGTTGTTTCCCGGGCTCTAAATGTTTCCAGATGTTGCGCTGCATTATCAGTTAGTGCTCAGTGCTCAGCCCAAACCCAGAATGAAACCTCGCCAGCGCCAGACACCGACTCCATCATCGAACTGAAGATGCAGATACGTCTGTGTTTTCCATTTCTTTAACATTTCCAAACAGCAAATAGCTTTCAGGTCGTTTCCACTCGGAACCCGGGAGGACACAACAGAATTTATGAAGCAATGTGCTTTGATCTTGGAGCGCTGTCCTCGTTTTACAGGAAGCACCTGCCTCCGACACATTTCGGGAGATTAGGAGTCAGCTTGTTATCTTTCAGCTCCATGCGTGTGTCTTTTACAGGACCGGAATTTCAATGTGGGACCAGACACTGTGAAACTGTCTCCACAACAGAACACAGACGTCGGAGGACATTGATGGATCTGAGCTGTGAGGTGAACGTAAACCAGCCTGAATCGTGCAGGACCAACAGGTTATTAGCTGCTACAGCTCAATTCAATAAACCTCTGTTTTCTGAACAAATATAAACAAGTCAACGTTCATGAAACCACCCTAACCCTAACCCTAATAATTTATTGCATAAATGGGAATACAGTCATGCTTGGCGCAGATATTCCCTGAATTAGCAACGCAGCATGATAAGATAAACAGGGAACACATGCAAAAACCCAAAACAATGGAAACCTAGCAAAAAGCCAGAATAATAATATCTATATAAAGCAGCAAACATGCTGGAGACGTCTAAATTATTGACTCAAGAATGCAAGCATGCATCCTGTGAAGGGGTCATACAGCTGTTGAGCTGACAGCTTCTGACAGCTGAGCACACGACTCTGTGTCCTGCATCAAGTAAAGCGATGCTTTATTTATTTATATGTAATTCAGTCGAGTGCCTGTTCGCAATTGAGTTCCCTTTCCTGATGCTGGCACTCATGCCTCACCTCAAACAACTCGGGAAAACTGTGATCATGCATCAGCATTTTCATCTTGAAAAGATTCCTTGAACGCTGCAGACATCTGCGGGGACGTTTCCCCAACAGCCACGAGCATTGTTCCCTCACCATCATAAAAGTTTGCGCTGAATAAATACTCGGCGCTCGCAGCATTGTCTTATTGATGTGCAGAATATACACGGGTAGGCGGAAAATCCAAAAGCCAAATTTCCGCGAGACGGATTGTGATCTCATCATCGGGGAAAGGCGATGGCGGGGATTGATTGTGCTGCGTCGTTTTAAAAAAAGGAAGAAAGAAAGAAACACTTCTCTTGGCAGCCCACATTCTGTATCGCTCATCGAAAAATCTTTCTCCGCTCTGAAAGTAATACATCTGCGTACATCTGCTCCAGGCTGGTGTGTTTCAGCCTACGATCTTTGTAAGCGTCTGATGATGATACTTTGACTGAGGTGGAGTTAAAGTTGCTGCCAAACTTACTGACCTACAACTTGTACTCCTCCAATAGTTCATGTTGTGGTCCACCATCTTTCTGTAAAATACACACACTCCAGACACTCGCACACCCATCGTCACCATGCAGACTGAATAAATAAGAGCACCCAAACAGCCGGCTATCTAATTCCTGCAGCCTATCTGTCAGTGTTATCTGTCCCTTCCAACTACAGAGATGTAAATTATATCTTGGCCCTGCCAATACTTAGAGCGCATCAGCTGAACTAGGCCCGGGCTTTGTAGATCTCATTTGATTCTCGCTGCTGATAGTGGATGCAGCAATTTATGCCAGTGCTCATTCAAGTAGATGGAGATCAAAGGAGCGGATGCTACACCCCTCCCTGCGCTCCCATCTCTGGTTTCATCAGATCAGCAACCGGGCTCCTTGCACCGGCTTCCTGACTCACCCACTGAATCATCAGGGTCACAAATCCGGTCCTGCATGGCAAACGTGTACCGAAACATTCCAAGTTCAAAATCGGCGCTTCGCAAAAAATCTGCATCTATTTACATGTTTATCGAGCGTGCCAACATGAGTTCCTCCAATCTTTCCTGATCAGACATGACTGAATTAGGGGGAAAAATGCAGTGTGACATATTTTCCTGTGCAGAAATTGAAAATGCAGATCGAGAGATTGCTTATCATTCTCAGGTGTTGCTGAGCAGCGTGAGCGATTGCATCACTTTAAAGAGACAAACATTCATCTGCTGTGAAACTGGGGTCAAGGTTATTTAGTCTTAAACATCGGTTGAGGTCAACACCCAGTGCGTTACAAATCACCAAAGGGAAAAGGGAAACATTGTCAAATCAATTATTGTCTGCACGTTTTATTTATGAGTATCTGTGCGTAATGGGTTAAGCACATCATGTTTGGCAATATCTCCGACAGTCTATACATTATTGATGCTTCTGTATTTTTGTATTCATCAAACCTCCTGTAACGTATGAAAATTACAATATTACTGCAGATGGCTCTCACCAGGGGCAGTTGGTTCGTTTTTACAGCAAACCATTATTCCTTCCATTGAAACAAAGAGCTTTTGTGTCTGATATAAAAAAAACTGTGGATTTGGAAACATTTGAGGTTGATATGAAAATCAATTCAATTCAATTTTGTCATGAAACGCATTACCTTTATCTCAAGTGAGGTCGAGACCTTAAAAATTATTAAGAAACCAGACAGTTCCCGAAACAAGCAAAATAAAATCTTACTCCCTCATTAACTGGAAGAAACCTTGAGCTGAACCAGACTCAGTGTGGCCCCCTGTCTGCCTCCACTGGTTGGGGGTGGGCGGAGAGAAATGAGGAGGAGAGGAGAGGTGGGTGGAAAGGAGGGGAGAGAAGAGAGAGGGAGAGAGAGAGGGGAGAGAGACACTAGGAAATACATTGTAAGATACAATATATAGTGTTGTATGTGAGATCAGAATCAGGGTTTATTGCCAAGTAGGTTATCATATACAAGGAGTTTGCTGTGGTGGAAACATAAATATAAAAAGTATAAAAATAACATTAAATATAACTAATTGCAACCCTAACCCTAATCGCAAAACCACGACCCTAACCCTTACCTATACTTACCAAGGTCGTAGAAGCTCGGGGATGGTACCAATTGATCAGGCCTAAGTGCTATTAACCCTAACCCTAACCTACACTTACCAAGGTCGTACAAACTCGTAGATTGTACCAATCTAACCCTAACCTTAACCGCGTAACTAACCCTAACCCTAATTGCAGGTATAACATTGTCATGATGCACCTGGGCTACGATTTTTGTGAAAATCAGTGAAAGCTAGCTGAGGGGCTTTTTCTTAGATGGCGCTGGTGAGCCATTTTGCCAGGCCCATTTAAAATTACTCCAGAATACTATTACTTTTTGGGGTTTTGAATTTCCTGCAAACTTTGATATGAATTTGAGCAAAAACAAATCCTTCGAAATGCAACAGGGCCTCCCACCGGAGGTACAATTCACAGTCTCAGCAGCAGATGTAGCAGCTCCTACACTGGACTTTGTTCTATATCAGTGGTTCCAACCTTATTGAGTTGTGTTGGCCTGATGATGCAGCAGAACATAGTTGGTGTTTGGCGTTTCGGCTTTGACTTCCTCCAGATATTATTACGTAGGTATAATGGCATATAATGAGGGATGAGCAAATATCCCTAACCCCCTGTTGGAGTTCAGGGTGGAGGGGCAGCGATTCTGATGCAGGGCAGCTGAGGCCTTGACAGGCAAAGGGAGAGATGGGAAATCTTTGCAGCTTAAATAGAAAAGCCAAAGTAGAGCAGTGCAGCTTGAGTCACTTCATCCGTGGCCTCAATGTGGCCGATAAGCTGAGGTTATTTTAAATAGTTTCAAGGCCCGAGGGGAAGTAGAACTACCTTTTCACAAGGGAAGAGGGACTTGTTTCAACAAAACAAGTCCCTCTAATTAAGTGACTCAGCTAATGACCTCTCAGACCCTCACCACCAAACATAGAGCCAATCTTCTATGTCTTATACGGATTGCATGGCTCATACTGAATTCAACTGCGGTCGCTTCTGCTTGATTAACACATCACACAGAAGTTAATTTTGGGCCTATTACTCTGGTGAGAGAAGTGAAATGCTGCTCTGAGCCTGGGAGTCCCGCTGTGTCGCTATAACAGGGGCTCATTACACATTCACCGTGAAAAGCCTCACTCACTGAACAAAGGAAATTACAGGTACAAGAGACAGGAGCAGGAGCAGCTCCTTTGAGACGATGGCACACGACCTGCCGCCCCTGAGGTTCAGATGTATCAGATTGTTTTTACCCTGGGTGCCACAGGGCCTCTCTATGTGGAGTTTACATGTTTCTGTGGATATTCTGTCTTCTTCCCACAGTCCAACAACACGCAGATTGGGATTAGGCTGATTGGAGACTCTAAATTGTCTAAGGTGTGAATGTGAGAGTGACTGGCTGGTTTCTATTCGATGGTCCTGTGATATGCTGGAGACCTGTCCGGGTAAGACCTCACCTGTCACCCAATGTCTGCTGGTATGGGATCCAGCTCACCCTGCAATCCTTAAAGGTTCAGTTTGTAGAATCTAGTGACATCTAGTGGTGAAGTTGCAAGTTGCAGCTGAATAACCTCACCTCACCTCACCCTCCCTTTCCAAACGTAAAAGAGAATCTGTGGTTCTCAAAAGGTGTTTTAGTTTGTCCAGTCTGGGCTACTGTAGAAAACATGGCGGCATCCGTAGAGAGGACCTGCTCCAGATGTAAATAGAAAGTATTTAAATATAAAGGGATAAAGAAAACAGTAATTTGTACAATTTAGATGAAACACACGAGAGAAAATATCACTAGTATTGTTCAATTACTACCAATAGATCCCTTACACCTAAATCTCACACACTGTTTAAATTCTTAATAAGTGACTCCACAATGAGTGAATACACACACACTGCAGTATTTTAGTTTCCACTTTGAATGAGGGAAACACTCATTCACAGAGATTTCATTAAACAATAACCTCTATTAACAAAACAAGGCCAAATATGCAGGAGACTTGTGTTCAACATCAGCCTAATTACAAACATAATGTTTATTGTGACTGCTGCTGTAATTTATTTAAAATTGTAAAAATATGCACATTCACATTCATTAATGCCTGTCGTGGTGGAACAACAAATAACATCTGTGGGGCCTTTTACCATCAGCTCCTTCTGCAGACGCACAAAGGCCATTGTCAACCAGCCACACCTCGGAGGAGGGAAACAAATACGCCGAGGGTTTTATGGGATATTCGATAGCTGGGCGGCCAGGAGGCAGAGATTGCATCAACGTGCAGCCAGAGTCTCACCGGACAGAGGAAGAGCTGCTCCGCACAGGCCAATGCGGTGAGGCACTTCACAGAGCGCTGATGAAGACGAGGCACCGTGATTTAGCCTCCCATTAGCCCGGCGTATGCACACACCCACCCCCCTGCACACACAGTCATATTTTAGTTTTATTCTGCCGGAGAAATTGCAACCAAACTAAACGATAAATAACGAGCACATTTAGATCCCTGCTAATGTGGCACTTGGTGACAGGTAATGGCGCCGCTGCTCACCTTATTGCCGACATTAAATGGAGCAGCTCAAACAAGAAAATATCAAAAGAAAACAACATTTGCCACCAATGTTTACAGCACGCCGCTAACCCACGTCTCGCGGCAATATGGAGCAGCGCCGCTCTGTTGTTTTTCCACTTCCACCGAGGCTTCAGACTTAAACCCTATCTGCAGGGTTTTCTTTGGAAGATAAAACCTGAAGCAAAACAACAAAACTAATGTATTTTTTTTTATCTGTAATTCACTTTTAAAGTGCAGAAAAAAAGTCTATATTTGACTTTCAGCTGTTTTTCTAAACTCGTTCGGAGATGTCACACACAGCTCAACCTTTTCAAATGTCAGTCGTGTCCTGTAGGCCGCAGTGAAATAAGAATTCAGCCACAGAGCTGTATTTCTCATACAAAGTGGATTTTTCTTTTTCTTTTTCTAGCCTCTGGTTCATTTTGAATAAATCATGGGATCTCGTAATTAAAGTCGCACTCAAAGTTTCGGTTTGAGGGTTGTTATGGTTGTTTTTATGAGGATATATGATGCTGATCAACTCGACTTATGCTGTTGTTGCTTCCTGCAAATGTTCAAGTGAAGGAAACTACTGAAGTAAACACGAACCCACAGCAGGGACTTAATCAGTAAGGTTCAAAAGAAAGAGATCTTTCACTTACAACCTGAACCAATGAGCCAGGAGCGTTTCCTAACTGGACCCCTTCTCATTATGACAGTGTCCCAGTGGCCTAAAACAACAGGTGGATTATAAACCCCATTCTCTGCTGTGAGTGATATGACCGCTAAGTGGGGCAAACACACAGATGTTCCCAAACGTCAAAATATGACAAAAATGTTAAACCAATGCTTTTCCAGTATTTAAGGGTAATTTGTGATGCAGATGTTACTTAAAGAAAGTACAGTGACAAAATGGGACAAAAACACAATTTGAACAATTTGTGTTTGATTTGTGGTGACTATTTATTTATTTATTTATATATATACGGGGGTCAAGTTTCCTTTTTAATGCCATTTCCTGACAAGTGACGGGTCCATTTCAGCATCAGTGTACAGCTGCACAGTCTTCACGCTTGGCCACGAACAGGAGCCGGTGATTCAAACGGGAGCCCAGGGCCACGCACCCGAACACAACCCTGTGTCACGCTGTCAACAAACCAACATTTGATCTCCCTGAAAATCCTGTAGTACAGCGTCCTATCAGCTCACCTGCTGGAGGGCACGTTGCAGCCGCGGCGCCAGGAGACTCTGACTACGTGTCGCGTTTTTAAGGATACAAAGCAGCTGAATGGGGGGGGGGGGGGGGGGGGGGGGTCTGTGGCGACCCGTATCACTTGTATCATAACTGATTCTTTCATACAGAAAGCAGAAAGCTGTGTGTGATGTGTGGGGCCAGAGCTTATCCAGACCCACATCAAGGAACCGGCCACTGCAACGCGGCTTACGGAGATAATCAAGGGTCTTGATTCACTAACACCACCTACACCACGCTTATCAGGCTCAGCAGCTGCTGCGACCAAGAGCTATCATTCATCCTCTGGTTGTGTATTCTCAGCAGGTTTTTAAGCGTGACGTATAATGAGAAACTAGACAGCGATGGTTATGTCCTCACACTGTTTTTGTTTTTTTTACCAGAACCTAAATTATTCCATCATGATATATAGGAGAGGGTTTTTAATAATGCATGGGGTCCTTGGTGATTAAACAAACAGATCTCATTCCAGACGTCACACTTTTTCTGCGCAGGGTGTTATAGTGGTAGTTATTCAATTAACTGCATCTGACATCTTTTAAAAAAAAACAGCTGAATTCCTAATGTGTGCATACATTGATCTGAATTGCCTCGTCAGCTGCCTTCCACATAGGATTTGATAATGGATAATATTAATTTCAATGTGTGCTCTTTTAATTATTCAACAGAAATTACAAGGGAATTGATTCTTGTTTAAAAACTAGGTGTTGACATCGACAGTAATGAGCCTCTAATAGGTGCTTCTGCAAAAAAGGTGGAAAGACATTTTGCGTGATTGTGGTGTGACGACGATTACACTGCATAATGTCAAACATAAAAATTTTCATTTGACAATTATATTAATGTGAGAGTGAAAAGCGTCTTTAGCACAAATTCACTCATGCTACACCAGAGACCGGCGTGGCTTTGCTTTGTTGCTCATTGGCCGTCATCTCCCTTTAAACTTTGCTGTGACTCTGCACGGAAAAGACATCACATTGAATTACCAGAGTCCCTCCAGGTCCGATGGTGTGGAAGCTGGCGACTTCCTCTTTTGAAGTGATTGCCTTTAAATCACAGAGCACAGCAGGTGGACTGTTAGTCGCCATTCAGTTGTAGTGATAGTGATTTCTTGCTTTTAAATTATAAATAGCCTTGAGCATTGGAGGAAAAGACTCTGACTCATATTTTACTTCTTTTTTTCTCATTTGCTTCTTTTCATTCTGCACGATTGCTCATTAATGGCCAGTTTGACGACTGGAAAACATGTGTGGTTGCTATAATGCAATTCAGTATGTGAGAAGCTGAAATCTCTCTTATTAACCCCCCAAAAATTCCTTTTGCTTAAAGGATCTCAATTGCTAAGTATTAATTCCAGGGGAGAAACACAGAAACACAATAAGTCACATAAATAAATTCCTCTGCCAATATCACACAACATCACACAAGGGAAGGGGGAGAGAGAGGCAGAGATGTGTAATTTAATAATATCCCACTGAAACTGAGGATAGTGGTGACTATAAATATCATATTACAGCGTTTCACAGCAGCTCAGAACTTCCTTGCTGAATCGACTGTTTCCAAAGACCACAGCATTTGATCTTCCTGCAGAGGACACGCTGTGAGCATTAGCAGTATAGGTTGTGATGTGAGAGTGAATAAAGAATGGAGAAAGAGGTAGTGGTGGTGCACCATAGGGGCCCCGGACTGTGTTTTACTCTTTAAGCACCGCTCAAGCATGATAAAATGGTTTATTCCGTTTCAGGACGGTGGCGTTCCCATGAAAAATAACCACCTCCAGAGTCTGGGATTTATCTTTATCACACCAAAGGTCATCGCCAAGTTATTTTCCTCGGGCGGTGGGTTAGGGTTTGATAAAACAATGACACGGGAATATTCATAGAGGGCTCTGTGTAATCACCCTAATGAAAATATTAAACAGGAATGACATGAGGTCTAAAAACAGGAGGCTCTGATGCGTCTGACTCACCGGTGCAGACCGGGGCTCTGACTCCCTGCAGCTGTTTTGGTTCTGTCAAAGCACAAAGTTGGGGAATAAAACACAGGTTTTCTCTTTAGGTTTTTCCCTTGCGTCTCGAGTAAGTGAGTTAAGTCGGTGGAAATGTGATTAGGCTACTTTTCTCATCTGCCACTCAAAAGCCATATGTTAATAAAGAAAAAGATATTGAGGTTGTAAAACATTTCTCATTTTCTCATGGACCATTGCACAGTTTTATTTCTCAAAAGCTGCTCTCAGGGCCTATGAGGCTCTTTGTTTTGTCATGTTTAAATTGGAGGAAATTATCCCAAATGGAGTCCATGATGTCGGTTAGGCAGTTGACTAAGGTCGTTAAAATGAAAAAGGCATATACCTGTGTATCATCTGCATAATAATCATGAGAAATACACTTAAACTGACCAATTCAGAGACCAATGGAGAGCAAGTACAGGGAGAAGAGAAGAGGACCGAGAATCGAGCATCGGTGTAAACCACAGAAAACCTCTCGTCATTAGCATTCCCTGCTTCCTGGTGCACCTGCCGGCTCCAGGAAGCCGACGGAGAATTAAGTGGACAACTGTGCCAAACGTTGCACTTGGGTCAAGCAGCAACAAAACAGAGCACTTCCCCGAATTGGCCAACATTAAAATATCATTTCACACCCTGAGCAGAGCAATTCCAGCACCGTGCCTCCTGTGAAAACAAGACTGGAATTCATCAAAGCTTTCACTTCTTTCCAGAACCTGGACCGTTAAACCATTGTTTGGGGGAGGTGGGAAGTGAATCATCACATAGTAAAAAAAGAAAAAGGGATTAGCCAATCCAATCCCAAGCAGACATGCCTCATAAGTATTGAACTCGCCAATGTCCCGCGAGCGGCAGACAAAGAGATAAAAGAAGGAACAGCAGCTCAGCCTCCTATTCAACCGGAGCTCCAGGGCGCGGAGACAAAATCACAGTCTGTGGGACAGCGTTTAGCCAAGGCCACGCTGTGTCCATATTTTATCTGGTTCTCGGCTTTAAACAGATCACAGGACGCCAGAAAACCCCCTTAGAGTAAAGGTTTTATTATGCACCACTTTTGCATTGATTAATGCCATCTGGGCTGTAACAAAGGCTCATGATTGCAGGTACTCTGGAATCAGAATGCTACGATTTTATTAAGATTTTCAAAATGGGTACAAATTTCTTGAGAATCAGTAAATCAGGAACTGAATAACTATTTTGTAAAGAGGGACGGACAAGTGAACGTGTTAATGCCAGCGGAAGACGATTAAGGGGGGACGGCACAGGAGATGTTGTCTGGACACGAGACAACAGAGGAGAGGAGCAGGCTGAATGTGAGCCAGCAGCATGAGGCCAACTCACTGGATGATAACTGTCTGTTTTTAAGAAAGAAGCACAATCGCAGAATAAGTTAAAATCCTCATCAAAAATCCTTTGCTTGCGGACTGGAGTCAGGTTTGCAGGCTGGAAGAAGATTTAATTATTAATTATAATCTTGTGAATTAAAATGGATCAAAATGTAAATGTACAAATGCAATATGCACAAACACGAGCAAACCAAAAGACCAACACGTTATGAATAAGCAAGAAATGAAGAAAAAAGACTGCCAAACTTTGTCGAGAAGAATCAGAGGTACAGGTTATATTTTGATAATCACTCCTAATTATCTCAGTCCTGATTCCACTGCCTGGGGGATATTGAGTCAGTAGATCACATGTTGGGAATTAAATACAAATCAGGAGTGAAAATGGAAAAAACATAAATTTGTCATCTAGTTCCACAATAATGTCAGGTGCTTTATTTCAGCACAATGCATTTAAATACTATGAATATTCACTTCAGGAGAGTACTAATCACCGCAATCAATGATGCTGAGGGATTAGCAGCATGAGTCATTTCCCACCGACAACAGGCTTATCAAGAACAGACGCAGGAATATTAAGTCAAAATTAACACAAAATGGTTCTGGTGGGCTCGGCGCTCAGAGTAGATTCTGGAGCATCATTTAGAATTAATCAGCTGCTCAAGTAATCATGTACACATTCTGAGCAAACTGAATTATATTCTCCAACGCAAACGACATCTGTATATAACCCTAATCCTGACAGATGAGCCCGCGTGAGATTGCCTTCTGCAGGCAGTGACTTCCTGGGATCAATATGCAAGACACGGGGTGAAAAACTATTCAGCAAGTCGTTCCAATACTCTGCTACTCCATATGTATGGGGCCGTATATTTAGATGGGCAGCTTGAAATCAAGTTTTAGGGTTTCGGTTTTGGTGTGAAGGGCGTTCAGACGGCTGTGATCTCATCTCAGCTCTGCACAAAACTGTACGATAGAAATGCTGAGACAAGGATGAATGACCTAATCTTGTTTTATTTTAAAAGGTTAGCCCTTTCCCCATCTCTCGGGCTCCTGGCCAGTGCCGGACCAGCGGCTGCCCCCTCTCCTCTCTCAGAGACAGGCAATGTGTCCTCTTTTACTGCACGTTTAGAAATGTCACAGTCATTAAGGGTCAGAAATGTGAGTGACCTCTTTTTCTAAATAGAGAAAAAAGAGGTGCTAGCACACATGATGTGATTTTACTCTACATTACCCACAGAATGTACTAATTCTTCTTTAACAACCACTTTTAGCCATCTTTCAACAAAATAAACCCTATACAGACGCTGGGATAATGTTTTAATTTGGCAGAAGCAAGATTTCTTCAGTGTTGTGGCAGGAGGCCAACTCCTACAGATTTTTGCTTGGGAATTAAAGTTGGCATTATGCCACATATTGTACTGCTTATGAATTACAGTGTCTTTCCCCCGGGCGCTTGTCCTGTACGTGCACAATCCTTCATACCTGCAAAGGGCTCGCTACTGAAACTGCTCTGACCATGAACTCGTCTGGTTTTCGTAAAGCAAGCCAAGAATAAAAAGGTCAAACCACTATCCACTGTCTCCTGGCTTACCTCCCTGATTGCTGCTGCAGGTAATCAAAAAGGAAAACTGTGAAATATAAATTGCGACAGTACTCTACTAAAAGGACTCGGAATATAATTTCATGCTGACGATTCTGGGCTGAAGTCTGGCGCGACACACATCAAGCCACAACAAGCGCAGACTGAAGTGACATATCCATTATGTCTGTGTGAGGCGAGGAGGTGACCTTTGAAACTCATTGTGTTGCTGCACACAGATTAGACAGAGGCGCATGAAACCCTCCTTTTATCAATCAGACGTTGTCCTTGTTTGTGAGGTCTCATTTACCTGAGTAATTGGACAACAGAATTAAATAGGTAGGTAGTGTCACTCGGTACTAAGGTCTTCATAAGTGGTTAGCTGGTGGTAGAATCAACCCACTACTCATAGGTTTCTAGACAGGTGCTTTATTAGAGAATATAGGAACCTTTTATTTAATGCAGAAGGTACCAAGCCTTTATTAGAGAGAAACCTTTATTTCTAATTCCATGTTTGATAAGTATAATTGGTCATATAATCCTGGGAAGCCTCAGTTACCCTCTGCTCAGGGTGGTGCTGCACTACATGCTCCAAACACAAAAGAAGACAATTTGGAGCTGACAACTGCTGCGCTCATAACTGTAAGCAAACCTTTATCAAACCACCTTTTTCAACAAGAATGTAGAAAAGCTTTATCTGTTCAACTTTTTTATCTGGAGCCTCCCTGAAGGATTTACACACCCACAGGTTACTGATTTATCTAATAGAGAATTGTTATGGTGTCGCTAGAATAAAAGTTGTCTCTTTAATGGTCCAACTAGTTCTTAGTTTGTCATCAATCAGGCAAAATGGTGAGACTCTAAAGCAAAGCCAGGTTGTAACCGGGCACATATGGTGTTAAATGATCTGGGGTCTGTTTGAACTTGCTTTAAAAGTTATTGGTTGCACCTTAAAATAAATTGTAAAATTAACTGGAAGCCAGTGAAGGGAAGCTGATGGGGTCTTTTTTAATGAGGTAAGAAGTCTGGTGGCTACATTTTGGAAAGTTGCGCTGAATGTAAACTCTGTTGCGTCAACCAAGAGAAAATAAAAGCATGTAGGTTTCTTCTGGGTAATGTTGAACAGATATACAGGAGTCTCTTTAGCTGCAAAGAGACACCAAGTTTCTGGGACAAAGAGCCAAGATCCTTCTGACACCGAGGATTGACTGTGTCAGAGCCAATATCAATAACCGCACACTTATCATTATTCATATATATTGTGTAAAGAGTGAACTAGAGGGGTTAGAGGACAGAACCCTGAGGGACTCCATTGGTCCTCATGGGATGACCATAACTTACCAAGGGTTACTCTAAATAAGAACCAAACCAGAGATGCCAACCAAATCTCTGAGACATTGCAGTGAAAGAAATGTATCAAAAGTGTGAAACACAGCATTTATATCTAATATAACTTAAACTGAAGACTTTCCAGCCTCCGTGCCAACAAGCAAATCATCCATCACTTGATAGAGTGCAGCCTCTGTCCTGGGATTTGCCCTAAATTCCAACTGAAATGCATCAAAGAATCCATTCTTGTATAAAAAAGCAGCACATTTTTCAGCATCACCTTTAACTAAAGTCTAGACAGAGAAAAAAAAGAGCAGCAGGAAATTTGCTCTAGAATCCTCCCTGAAGTTAGCGCCTGAAGAGTTTCTCTTTTTCCCAGAATGGTTTGAGCAAGTTTGTTCTTAAAATAAGCAGGGAGCAGTTCAATAGTGAGATTTTAATTATAAAGGGAATATAAGGGCTGACAGATCCATACACCTTCTTTCAGACACCTTGCAGGCAGGATGTCAAGAGCACAAGATGAAGGCTCCATTTATTGATCAGCTCGGTGAGAGAGCCCATAGATATTGAGTCAAAGAACTCGGGAGAGGTTTTTAAGAGAAATCGTTGTGACCTGTACGAGAGGGGGATGTTCGTTCTCCTGCTGCAGACTCTGTTGATAAAGAAGGATAAAAATTCCATATTGACATTTGGAGGAGGGTCTGTGGTTAATATCCTTCAACAAGGTCTTGAAAGTGGGTCTGTCCTTTTCAATAAGGTCAGAAAAATATTGTGTCGGGGCATTTTAACCTCTGCATTAAAACTTCTCATTGAGTCTTCTAAAATGTCAAGGTGCAGTGTTGATTTAGTGCTTTCCACTTTTGCCCTGCCCAAGGACACGCCCACTCTGTGAAGTGTCTGAGGCAAAGAAGCTCGAGAGGAGGTTTTCTGTTCAAATGGCGCAATCGGGTGAAAGTATAATTTTCTTTTAGGACTGAGTCAACATCTTGACTTAGCTGAAGTGGGATGTAAACATGTAAAGACACTCAAGGTGATTGGTGCAGGGTCAATATTGTTCTGAATGAGTTTCTACCAGCTCAGTGACAAAATGATCCAAACAGATGTAAACACTTCTACTACCTATCCCAATATCGATAGATAGATAGATAGATAGATAGATAGATGGATGTGATGCATTTGGTGTGATTGAACATGTGATACACAGAAATAGAAGATGACTAGCGTTCTGTGGCACCGGCAGCTCATCAGTGTACATGCCGTTTCCAATCATGACAACAGCACGCTCATGACACCTGCTCCCCACTTCCTGTGTTGAGCTTCACCGACATGTGAACAAACAGGTGAGCAGCAACGTGCAGCTTCAGGGTTCTGTGGACTTCTGCAACCAGCATCACCACAGGACCAGCAAACAGCCCATTCCAAACAGGCCTTGCACTATAGTGCCTGAAATTAGTCAAAGCGCTAGTAGCTGATTCGGAGACATGCAGAGGAAGGTGGGAGACAGACGTAATGTTCAATTCAGACAGAACAAAACTAAACAAAGTGAGACAGTCAAATCCCTGAATGACACTGCAGAGTTCAGCTGATTCCAATGAACATAAGTGAGCCGTTGTGCTGCCCTAAAATAGAATATCACCTTATTGTATTTGTGACTGTATTTTTCAAGAGCATCCAGATAAATGAGGTCCCCGGCGAGGCTGAACATAGCACTGCGCTGGGAATCCCGAGAATGATATTTTGAGTGTAAACTTCGCTTGAGGTTGCACCACCAATTAAGAGAAAATCAGCCGATGCTGCATTTAACCAGCTGACTTGGAGGGTTGGTTGTTTTTAAGTCGCAGAGGAAAGACCAAGAGGTAATTTTACTCGACACGCACGGAGCATGCTAATGACTGCGTGCGCTTCGTTTCCCCGGCCAGAGACTGTTGAAAAGAGGATTTCCGAACACATCTCTCGATCACTCTGCCTTTTGTGTGACTTCCTATGTAAACCTCCGCTCGAGTTTGGTGCATAATATTGTTGACACACCTGAGGCCACGGAAATTTGATTCCCCAATTCAATTATGAGAACGCCTTTGCAATGTCATTACCACTGGCTTCCCACTTTATTTACCAAGCCCTGACATGACAGTGATAGTCGGGAATGAGAGTCTCTGCAGAGGAGGAGATGGAGATAACAGGATGATTCATGGTCTTTCAAAAGAGGTCACAGCTTCCTGTGCTTTTTTACGACAGGAATTTGGGATTCCCTCAGTGCATGCAGTGAAGGGCAGCGAGCCAAGCGTTCCACTTGGCATACTCAATTAGTTGTGGTGAGGATAAGGACCAAACACCTCACCTCGAAACTCATTATCCCGGACCCCAGTGGTGAGGTCTAGGCCCCCTGATAAGCACAAATGGAAAATGTCTTATTTAGGAAAATGCACACATCCAAAATCGGTGATATTAGGAATTTAATTACTGTCAGAACATGAAACATAACAAATCAACTGTGACGACAAATACATATTAATGTTTATAAGACTGACCCTGGCAATATGAGTTTACAAAAAATTAAATAAGCAAGACACACGTTGTCCAATTAGGATGCTGGAATTCACCTCTAATAAAACAGAGGGAATGTGAAGGTTAAACACGAGATGTTCCCTCATCCGCCCGGTTTCTAATTACTGGGCCAGAGCGTGAGAGAGCCGAGCTCCTGCAGCCGCCTGGTGACTGCAGCAGAAACCAAATCTCCTCTGGCTGTCTATTATAATGAAAGTGACCAGACCCTCAGGTACTGTCAGTGTGTAAGTGTGTGTGTGTGTGTGTGGGGGGGGGGGGTTGAATTCTAAGTTTAACACACTTTTTCCAAACGAAGCAAACACTGTCTTGATGCCTGGGGAATAAACCAAAGATAGCCATCGGGGTGTGTTGTCGTGTTGACAATGTGTAAATGTGCTGGGGTTGCACTCATGCACATCATGACACTTGTATTAAATAGACCAGATCATTAATTATGGCTCCATTTTAATGAGCCTGTCACTGCCTCCTAGCTAACAACCTACGTAATGATGAACTGCATAACAGCTACACACACAGCAATCATTGGAAAGTTTTGACCAATGGAACGGGATGCTAGTTGTTTGTCACAACTGTTCTGCTCCTTACTCCTTACTGTTTTGTTTACCAGCACGATGCAGACTTCTTTTTTTTAATTATTGGAGATTTTTTTTAAAGCTTGCAGATACAGTACAGAAATTTAACTGCTGCATTAAAATTCAATCTCATCAGATAAACCGAGCACGGCTGGGTTCATGCATCGCAATATTTTTCAACAGATGTAATCAGTTTCCATTTTGTGGTACACCCACTCACTCATAGAAATCGTATTTGAAGCAGTTTTAGTTTGGTTAGAAACAGCCTGCTTCTTACACTTGCTTTTCTTTTTAATTTAATATATGTTAAACTTTAATTTGATTCAATTTCATTTTTTTAAAACATTTTAAGCTTTTCATTGAAACAGTCTGGAAAAGTATGGAAACGGTATTAAAGACGTAAAGAGCAACTAATCCATTCAAGTCATCAGACAACATAAAACCAGATGCTTCCACCGGCACCTTACATGAAATAGAGCTCTGAAATTAACTTGTGATAATGATAAAAAAACGTGATAATGTGAAAAATATTTCACAACATAACAATTCTGTTAATTAATCTGATTTGGTGTAATAGGAATGTGAGAAATGAGAAAATAAATGTTTCTTTATGGTTTATTAATGTCCTCCTCAGTAAAACACCATACAACCCAATGTGAAATTCACCATAGCTGAAAACAACAGTAGATCACTGCTACAGCACCGATTGCTCGATCATGTGTTGAGTTTTGTTTTGCTGAAAATCACACTGTCCAATCTTTCTTCATTTGGATGTTGCTTTGCGCTCGTCCATGCAGAACGGATGCAGCCAAGATATTTTGCAAGAGGACAACACAAACAAACATGGAGGAGAGCGAACGTGACACAGAACGGGGTGGGGTGGGGGGGGGGGGGGTAATTCCAGGAGAAACAGGAGGACAGGAGAAGGAGCAGCCGAGACAAAACGTGGAGCTTGTGACTAACCAGGGGATGCACGGCTGGGGAGTGAAATGTCTGAGACAGACACACACGACCGATTCAAACACCACTAACCACTTTTAACACCTTCACAAAGATCATGTCAAACAGCACAGAGAGAGTTGACAAAGGAGAGTACAGTGCAGCGGAGTGCTCAAAACACCCCCCCCCCCCCTTTCACACACACACACAAGCAGAAAACTGTTACACAACTCCACATTTGCAGAGACAAGGCCCCAATGTGCAGGCTAGAGACAAGGAGTAACATGTGAGTCCGAGTAAAGCTGTTCACTGATATCTGGATATGATATGGACTCTACTGGGATATGAGATTTTGGTCGTATCACACCTCTAATCCAGTCCAGCAGATAACAGTGTTGTTGGGACGCTGCAACATGCAAATTGTCCACCAAAGACAACAGAGATAAGCAGCCAACCTGCCCAGAGGCGGCTGGATTTTGAGTCACACTGCCGCTATCCCATTAAACGTTACCTTTTATCTGGAAACCCCCTGCCCTCGTAATTATCTGCAGTTTGGAACTCAAACACGGACAGAGCGTCCAGTGCTGGCAAACAAAACTCTGAGGGACAGTCAGTATTTGAATCATATGAACATTGAATATAAGATGTACTGGGTAGGCAATCTAAGGCTTATACTAATCTAACTTTACAGAACTCAACAGCATAGTTTCATTTTCTGAAGAGTGATGTTGATTGTCAGCCATAATGTTGATGACCATCCAAGGTGGATTCACCACAAGTTACCAGATGGTGACATGCTCCTGTAGAAGCCACAAGTTTGTGTGAAATCAACTGTGTTTGAAGTAGAGATACTACACTACCCACAATGCTCAGTGATGTCTGTGAATGATGGAGCACACTGTCACCATGGAGTGTTCACCACAACCGCAAGAATCATCTGGGCTATGAAGGGATGTCACGTTATGTTTACCACAGAGCTGAAAAGAGTCAAAGGGAGTGAAACTCAAGAAGAGAAATGTTAGAAGTCGTTGGAACAGGATCATTTGCAACGGTTTATATGATGCGTAGTTTCTCAACTCTCTAAAATAATTATGTAAACACTCCTCCGCCTTTACCTTTCTTCTAATTTCCATTATCATTTATTTCTCCAAATCAGATGTTTTGCGATGGTGATTCATCTCGTAGCTGCTCGGCAGGGTTCCAAAATCCAAATTCTTTTCTACGAGGGGTTTTCTGAGACATCAATGAAGAAAATGAATGGGAGAGCTGCTCCAACAGTGGGTGCTCACTGCAACGCTCAATGAGATGCACCTATAGAGTCTAATGTAAACAAATACAACTGCCACAACGTCTACACTAATTATATGATGTATTTATTGCTTTAAATATGAGTTAAAGTGTTGCTTTAAATATGCATCATGTCTGTCAATCCAAAGACGTGAAAAAGAGAAAACCCTTGAAATATTATAACATCTATAAGAATGACCTCAACATTCAATATATAGAATTTTATTTACATTTTCAACAATATCCCAAAAGCTGAAGATTATAAACTTTCAGTAGATACATGTTAAACCAGAACTTCACCATCTGACACACACACACACACACAAACACATATGCTTACTTAGCCCTCTACTGTACCTAACTATAAGTTTATAGATGCCGAAGTATAAATATTGAATCCAACTCCAACGCATCACAGCTGCCAGAGAACACAACAGATGAATGGAAGAAACAAAACCCGGACTTCCTGTCGAGGAGATTGATTCAGGAGGTTTTCTGCGATGTTCGTAACTGACAACCACGGTATCTGTCAGTCACGTCTCACCAATCCACATCAAACTCTAAACTCCGGCTCCATTATCCGGCGTAATTCCACATGACTCGTTTAATTCCGTCAGCAACCGGTTTTCAGCTTCGATTTGCCAAAGTGAACAAAAACCTCTCGCTGACTCATAAATAGACAATAAAGTGAAAGACTGACAGAGACGTCCATCAGCCGAGCAGCTTGTTGACAGAGAGGCTGAGAATAGGAGCCGAAGCACATATCACAATATTGTGTGATGTCACGTCACGATATGATAAAACGTTATGAAAAATGAACGAGGCAATACAGGAGAAAACAAATTTCAGTGTCTCTTCTCTTTCCTGTTTTCTTTCAGACATCTTCACGCGTCAGGTGGGTTTTTAGCCAGCTGTCTGGTGCACTTTAAATTTTTTTGGCATCAACAAAGCTCACTAAATGTAAAAACAATAATAACTTCTAAAAAGCTGAATAAAACAGAACGCTGTGGAAGCCCAGTAAATAATAAATTACATAAATGAAATATGTGAATTTGCAGCCTCCACTCGGCCTGGTAAAAACAAAAGATGAGGCTTCAAGCCGTTTAAATATATAAATATATAAATATATAAATTTCCAATCGCGTTCTCAGCGTGATGATTTTTTCCCAGTTTGACGTTGGACTCGGTTGATTACATCATCTGGTCGTGGCCTCTTCTTCTGCAGGGCTTTAATGGCCGCCGCCTGGAGAATCAGCTCCGGCAGCTGCTTTTCTTGATGAACCAGCTCCTAACATTCACCCAACAGCTGTGGATGGAAATGTGCATTGATCCACGCTTTGTTCTGGTAACTCTGACCCACAGTCTCCATCAACACGCCGCACTCACACAGGCCCGGGTCCTTATCGCCATTATAATCAGGCTTTGTGACATAAATGTACGTTTTCATAAAAATAATGAAAACGCTGTAAAAACACAATTTGCTTGGAACTACTTTAGACAGTCACATGTTATGAAACAGTAGCACTGCCGGTCACAGGATTTGTTAAAACATTTCTTGTGATCATATTATTATTAGTGTCTCCTGTTTTCTAAACTGTTCCTCATTCGTCGTGCTCGTCCTCTCCCTGACCCGACACCTTCAAACCCTGTCAGTCATTTCCACTGAAAATAGGACGGCGCATATGTCTTCACGTCCCTTTCTGAGGAAGGACATTTTCAAATCTGTATTTTCACCCTTCACTGCAACAATTGAAGCTCTTGAATCTCGCCCTGCCGTCACATCTGCCCCTCTTTCAGCCGGTAATAACTCCACATCACACACAGCAGCAGAGATCTCTGGGCCTCACTTGTCAAACATGGGAAAACGCGTGGCCTTGTTGTATGCACATAATCAAGAGGTACAGAATGTCCCGACTTTGCTTTAATTCCTGGCTCAAGGGCAGAATGCCCAGCACACTGTGAGCAGCAGTGTGTGATTTAGTCTTGGTATGGTCGGGGAGAACAAGCAAATGAATTTCCAGTCCTCACAGCAGGAGAAGGATTTCTATCACCGGTGGAAATCACATCTTTCAAAAGTGGATTTTGAAGTATAGACTATTGGCACATTTTATTTTTCTCAGCATGTCACTGAGAAAGCAACACCTTCTTCTGTTTCTCCCTCTATTCCTCATTTGATTCTGAGCAGCAGTGGGTTTTTTTAGATGGACTCCTTTAGACAGGTTCACAGACTATTCATTATCTTTAAGCCCATTTGTTATTTCTCACAACTCTGACCTCACGATAAATGCTGCTAAGCGTGCTGTCCTACATTTGGGAGCAGCTGATTGCCGAGAGGAAATATCCTTGGACGCAGTTGTGTTGCTTTTATTAGAAAGGAGAGTCAACATGCAAACACAATGGCCTCGTAAAAATCCATATGTCTGCATTTTCCTTTAAACGCGGTGTTCGTAGAGTCAGCTTCGCCCTCTGCTCTGCTTGCACATTTCAAGAAGGACACGTTAGACGTAAGATGGACAGAGTCACAAACCGTTAGAGTTCGCTCACTGATACAATATGGGACAGTCAGTCAGTGGCTGCCCTTCAGCTGCTGGTGTCAGGTCAGTGTGAGTATGACTGACTTCTGTCTATCTGAGCAAGTGGCAGTCTGACAACGGACATCGATCTTCAACCGAACCTTTGTGTTCTGATCATGACGAGGAAACTCTCACAGCTTTAGATACTAATTACCTGTTGGAGCCATATCCAAGACAAACTATTTTGAGATGTCAGAAACAAAGTCGTAAAATAATCAATAATTAAAAACATTGATGGGATTATTAATACAGAAATTGAATTGCCGTTCTTTTGTCAGCTTCTTACAGTCCGGATAGTTGGGTCTATAGATTTGTTCACTATTACCATGCGATACGATACAATAAGATTTTCTGATACGATTAAATAGGATATGAAACGATACTATATAACATAGGAGAAAATACAATAAGATATGAAACAAAACTATACAATATGATTGGTAACGATTCAATACTAAACGACTAAATTAACATGATGTTGACTCATCTCCCCATGAGACCTTGAGTGTTTCAGCTCATGCTGCTCACCATGGTGACAGTGGTTTGCTGAAGGCTTGATGGTTCAGACACTTTCATTGACTGACGACAAACACTCTGCAGAAATATCACTCCTGTTATACAGAATGTATAATGTCGTCTGGCAGCCGGCGACTGGATACAAACACATTATAGAAAATGACTGCCTGTGGCCCGCGCAGCTTTTAAAGACTTTTTAAGACCTGCAGTTTGTACTGAGTCCAACACACACACACACACACACACACGCAGAATATCTAACACGGCGGCCCTGACAGCTCAATGCACTGCAGCTTGAGAAGAAACACGCTTTTTCAGAAAATACACAGAACAACCAAACAGACACACAAGTAGCACAGATAAATGCTTTGACTGTTTCCGGGGGGGTTCACAAAACTTCTTGTCAGTGGTGTTGAAAAAGGAGACCAGTGTACGATTCCCCCCTGGAAACGACATCACCCCCTTGTGCACCGTGAAATCGTCCAATCCCACAACTACAACAAAGTCCCCACAACTCTGTGACAGCCACGTCACACCGCACTCATTAAAACCCCTAATACCACACATCATTACACACTTCTCCTCTCCGCTGACCTAACAAGTAAAACAACACACGCAGTGAAAACGAGTTGGCAGCCTGATTGGAGCTGGATTCGTCTCCCGGTGTCCCAGAGACGCACGAACACGCCAAGTTATAATGTGATCAAATCTGTTTTTCTTTGTGTTGCCACACCTACTCTGCACAGCCTCTGCATACCCCCCCGTCTCCACCCCTCTTGGCATTGCCTGGTGCCACTTCTGAAGTTTTTACATGCCAAGAAATAACAAAAATGGTGCATTGCAGGCCTCCCATTCCCCCCCCCACAAACAAACCACTAGCTCTGTTCCAGTTCTCTGCAAATTAGGGCCCGGTCTAATATAGTAAACAGGTTTAATTTTAAACATAACGGTGTATATTTTATGAAATAGCTTTTGGGGATATTTATTCTCCCTCACAAAAACAACAACAACTACTAGTCCAAGTCCAAGTTCTAATTTGTTCTTCTAAATGTGGCATGTCTTCATTGCCCGATTCAGTAACAAGCACAAAATGTAAAATTGTGTCTGTCTCCATACGCTCACGGTTGTTGTTGTTACTCTATTTACTGAAAAGGTCACCGCTACGCTTTTACCTCAGCGCTGAAAATGAAAGTGTCTATTTCCTTCCCAGTGACTCCTCTCAGTGACAATTTAATTTGTTTCCAAAAAGGCTTCTTGACAACTAGTGGACAACCAACGGTCACCAATCAAACAATTTATAGACGAGATGAGGGGTGCGAGGGCAACAATGAAGCCCGACCTGTCGTACAAATGTAAATACAGTCAGAGCCGCACAACACAAACTGAGGGAAACAAGTTTCTTCCTGTAAACATGGAAGTTCAACATGTTTTTTTTCCACAGAACAGAATTAATACTAAGTGTAAAGTAAACATACCTGACTGCAGAGTTTCCCACCTGGGAGGATCAAGGACTGAGCTGAACCTTGAATATAAGATCTGATATAACTCTGCTGCCATCCATTATCGGTTTAAACATAAAGATTTATACCACGTACTTAAGTGTGAAGTAGAATATTCTGAAATTAGATTTTCACTGAGTAACTGGTAAAACTAAAGGGCTGCATTTCTGTCCAGATGTTCAGGACACAACATTTTGATCAAAATAACAACATCTACAGGAGCCTCAGAAGCTGTGAGGCTGTAAATTACACAACTCGGAACTTCATTTAGAACTTGCTGGCGTCAGTGAATCATCAGAAATGAAAACGGGCGTGACAGCGTCTGACTAGAAACCATCAAACTGATGAAATTAACCGAATCCCGTGGACTCTCTACCAGCTTCCAATTAAATATTGCACAAAATGCAAATACTCCCAAGATATAAATCCCAGAGTGACTTAGCCTGAATGTATGTACAGTGAATGATAGTCAGTACCTCATATATATTCTGATCTCCCATATTCTTGATCTATTTTTAATATTCTAAGATTAACATAACCTTTAACACTTTTAGCCTTTCAATTGTCCTGGGACTTTTTGCTGCAGCCTCATGCTGCCACAGTTTCCCTTCACATACACACGTACACACTTATTGTGATGTCTTTATTTTTGTGTGCGTTGAATTAGGATTTATATTTACTCTATGAATTATATTTACTCTATTCATTTATTTGGACAGGGGCCTGGGCCACAAAGTCAGATTAGTTGACCCGTCATCTTTGGGCTTAACTCAGTTTTTCCAATATCACGTAGCTGGATCACTTTTAAAGCAGGTTACCATGGTGATGTATGCTGCAGGGCCACCTGCTTCAGAGCGAGTTAACTTCAGTGTCTAAGATCACAATAAAACCTGAGCCATCATTCCTGCAGGATCCAAGCCTCAATTGTTGCATTAACACTAAAGTGACAAATCATAAAGAGAAATATATATCTTTTTATAGATCAGTAGAATAGTTCTGGTGTCTCGGGCAGCGCATGGAGGTTTACCACACTCAATATAACAATGCAATAAATATAATGAAGTTTGTGTTATTGTTCACAGGATTCCTGACGGTCTCTCTCTCTCTCTCTCTCTCGTTTTAAAGGCTTGGTAGCAACTCACATGAAAAA
This sequence comes from Platichthys flesus, assembly GCF_949316205.1. NCBI lineage: Eukaryota > Metazoa > Chordata > Actinopteri > Pleuronectiformes > Pleuronectidae > Platichthys > Platichthys flesus. The sequence continues at coordinate 20,951,414 of NC_084948.1, forward strand.
AGAACACGCCTTCTACAGCCTGACCGGTAACCTTGAAGCTTTTACATCTCAGTGGGGGATCAGACAGGTTTTATGTTCAATAGAGGGGGACGGTTCACTGATCCTTCATTTTTAAATTCCGTGTAGGTGTCTGACATGTAGTTTTCTTGTTTAAAATGTGATATGATCAAAGTGTTATTTATGCTGTTTATTTCATGATTTCATGATTAACTTAAAAGTCCAAAAAAGTCTCTCTCTCTCTCTCTCTCAGTAAATATTGAGGACACTCATTGCATCCCCTATGGCCACTGTCCTTGACTATTACAACTAAATGCCTGGTCCTTATCCTTACCCTCATTCAGACCCTAAAACCAAGTCTTGCACACACACACACACACACTCAGACGCACACTCAGACGCACAAACACACACAGACAGACACGTGAAACGATAGACATTTCGAATGTTGTCTCACTAAATTTCGTCACGTCGCACACACAACTCGACAGTGCCTGTGTAATTACTCTCTGCAGAGAAGGGGAATAAAAGTTCCTGAGTGCAATCGGTTTAAATCAGTTTACTCCGCACGCTGGGATGTTAAACTGGTTTTCCTTTTTTCCCCAGCCTTGATTGAGTGAGCTACCGAAATGAAGTGACGAAAGAGGTGTAAAACACTCTCCACGGCCCTGAGTGGCATGTGCTGTGCAAAACCTCATCAATCGGTGAAAAGAAAAAGGCTGCTTGACATGTGAGCCACGTCAGGGTATTAGGCCGCAGCACAGTTCAAGCTAATATGTGCTACTCTCTGCTCTGAGCGACGGAGGTGAATTGTAAGATCCTCTCCACCTCGCCTCCCTCAAGCTCATTCCCCCAGAACGTGTCAGTCATGTTGATGAGGTGCCTACCGGAGAGTGAGGCCTACTTCGAGGTAATAACTAGGCCTGAAGCTACCGCAGGCTCCGAGGAGGCAGGCGGCTCGTACCGGAAATCTAAATTTAAAAAGCACCGCTGACATTTACCTTTGTTTTCGGAGCCAGTCATGTTAGCTGCCTGTCACCGCGGCTCCCGCTAACGTGGGAAGAATGAGGTTTTTTATGGTGACATTACCAAATGTAGACTGGGCAATTTATCTGCGTTTGGATGCCAGTGCAGCGTTTAACATAGTAAGAGCTTCATTTTACACATCGCATGGTCTTATTTTATACCAGGCGGGTAAACAGAAGATAATTACACTAATGCTGGGAGCTGGAACCACATGATGGAATGAGGCCGATGTACCATCAGCAGCTAAAAATGATCCCCAACAGCAATCTATAACCCGGAGTGCAACACAAAATGTGACTGCACTTCAACAATTAATAATCATGATGCTGATCAACAAGACAAGTGGCTCCAAATGCCTAACACACACACACACAAACAGACACACACAGCGATGCTACATTAGATTTAAAAAAAAATATTATTTTGTAAAGGGGATCAGATTTATCTGAGTGTGTTTCTGATCATCTCACCACAAAGTGTAGTACTTGAGAGTCTCATCATCTAAAATGTCCATCGCACAGCTTTGTTAGTCTGTGTCGAATACTTTTCCTGTTTCCCACAGACTGTGACATTAGTGTGGAATCTACACAACAATCCAGTCCATTATATATGAGGGACCTAGCAACCATTACTCCCACCATCTTGTGTCTTCTTGTACCACACTTAGCTTGTCCCCGGTGTCTTGTCATCATAGTTACACGGGACAGTCATCCAGCTGTTCACGCGAACGTCCTCGTCCTGCTCACTGGTCAAGAATGAGCATCGGGCATTTTTGTCGTTTGCTTTTAATGTCTCTTAAAAGAATGAAAATGTATATTTTGTTAATAGGCAGTTTATTGTTCAATCGAAAACATCTACATTCATAAACATTTATTAAAAGTTATCTCCAGAAACCAGAAGGTTCCCCCCGTCTAGTAGAAAGAAAAACCTGGAGTGAAAACACAGAGGAATACAACAAAAACATGTTCCACCGACAGAGAACAGTTACTCATGCCCTCCTTAATCTAACATTTGAATATCAGGCCTCCAATCTACTTATTATTTCATATCCAGTCGTTTCACACCATGATACAAAAGCTGCTCTGATCTATAACCAAACAACAATTGTAAAACAGCGTTTACATTATTATGGACACATACAAAAAGCTCACCATCTGCCTGCAGAGGAGGACGATTGATAAATAGATTTAAACAGGGTAAATGGTAAATTAGTGCCGACAGATTCAGAGGATAAGATCAGATCTGCTGTTATGGAAATATGGTTTTTGATATGTGTTATTGAAGTATTGTAGATTTTTGTGTTTTATGACAAACCAGCCCAACTAACAGGGTCGTTCCCAGCAGCTCCTGCTTCATTTTACATTTTGTTGTAATATCTGAAGCACGACTGTAGATAAACACGTGACAAGAGGAATAACTTTGCCTGCATTAATGCAGCATGAACTGAAATATGAAGTCAAACTACACTGTCACCTGCTTTGTGTCATTTCCTTTACCTGAGTGATTCAAAAATGAGTAGAAGAGGCTTTTTTTCACCTCTCAGACAATTTGACAGGAAAAGCACAGGTTTCATTAATGAAGCTAATGGTGACTTAATTCCTTTCAGCGGCTTTGATCCGACTTGTGTGCACGTTGGCTCACTGTCACGGCTTATTCTTAATTGAACCGTTGCTAATGCCATTAGCAACACCTGGGCTTCTGCTACTGACAAGTTGCTGCCTGAAATAAATCCCAACATTTAGCTCCAATGCATTGAATTTGATATAAGAAATGAGTTTGTATTAATATATTAATGTAAATCCATGTTTAGGAGGCTGTTATTTACAAGTGTAATTTGGTTCAGATGCAAATACAAACCTGGATTCAGTGAGTTTAAATGCGGAGGAACTTGCTCCTCTGAGTCACGTTCCAGTTCTGATGTATTTTGATAAATGTATGGTGAAACAGCAGATTGCAGCCATTAAATAATAATATGAGGTTAAAATACGAGTCCTGAACGTGGTTCCTTAATGAATGCTACCGACTTTAATGAAGTCAAAAAAGTAAAAACAAATAGTTTAGCAGCAGGTCACGGTGGACTAATTTGCAAAGGACGATTCATTTGCATGAAAACTGGGAGCGTGAGTGTAACCGAGGGGATCTGTTCTGGTTTGTGTGATCTGCGTGGAGTCCAGATCATTTAGGTTCCCGCGCTCCACCAACACGTTAAACCTGCTCACTCTGACAGAATGCTAAAGGGATAGAAAATGAATACCTGGGAGAAAGACAAATCTCAGGTGCCCGTTGTGAGGAACGACTCTTACAACAACCGGCTGCCAAGGTCCACACGCTCCTTTCTCATTTGTAAGTTTTCACCGGGCGCACACACCGGTCAATGCAACTGCTGTGCAGCCGCATAATTAACCACAGAGAGCAGGAGTTGTGTAGTTTAATTTATCACTTGTGCAATTATAAATGTTCCCTTGTATCAATGATGCATGGCCATTTTAACCAGTCATTGTGACTGCGTGTCATAATTAACCATTCTTCTCAAAGCAAACAATGCTTATCTATAATTATATCTGTGGCTCCATTATAGTCCGTGCGAGCAAACACACTGATGCACATTACAACTACATGCGTCAAATTACAGGATATGTTAATTTGCAAAGCTTCATGAATCATCAGGCATCATTATCGGTCCACTGTAGGTCCCAGTGTTATTTCCAGGCAGTTGGTTAATGACTTTCTGGGCTGAGGCCTGGGATCCGGGCTTCGGTGTGTGTGTGTGTGTGTGTTTGTGTGTGTCATTTACACCGCAATCCCATCAATCAGGGTTTGTATCACTGGCTAAACTGTGGCACGCCCAACACCGCCATTATTCCATCAACAACCTGTCAGTGTGGACGAGAGTGAAAAAAAAACAACACAGGCAGCGAGGGATCGGGCGGGAAGGTGACACACGGATCCAAATGAGAAAAGCTGCAGCAAAGGCCTCGTTCGAGATTCCAGGGAGAACTTCTGGATCGTGAACAGGAAGCAGAGAGGAAATGTGTTGTCAAAGGCTTTTGCTTCCAGGGAAACAAACATCAGACGAAGGCGACACACTAGGTGACAATGTACCACCTGGGGGGGGATTGAGACACTTTTAAAAACACCCCGGGAGGGACTTTCTTGGTTTCTGACAAGAGGTGCTCCGTTTGAAAAGGCACGACATGAAATAGACAACAATGTTCCCCTTCATGTTCAAGGTGGGAACAATTCTGCGGGATTCATTTACTGACCAAAAATAACTCCCTGTCCGCTGCAGTGTTTCCCTCTGTCACAGAAACGTGTTCCTCCTCCGTGGGTGGATGAGAAGGAATCAGGTCTGGCTGCATACATCTTGCAGGAATTTTCTAAACCACTTTGAAAAGCCCTCCCCTGAAAATAATGTCCTAGATACACATGCCACATCTCACGGTGGATGAGGGAACCATCTATATGGGTCTGTGCACGGCCGCCAAAAAGCACAGACATGTTGTCACTTGCAAATAATCCACGTCGAGCCCTTTTTACAGCATTTGTTGGATTATGAGCGGCAGATTATTTTTTGGAAAGTAATTGTCCCCCAGGTGTTAAGAACATTCCAATCGTATTCTCCACCCCCATGGTGCTGAACTGTAGAGATAGGCTCAGAGAAATATCTCCCTCAATGGAAGAGAGTATGTGTGGGGGGGAAGAGATCCAGACAGGCACAAACACACACTGAGCAGGAGTAACCAATCAGCTTTCTGCCTCTGCTCGAGCACGCTGTCCTCAGGGCCCATTGATCCAGTCAGAGAACAGCCCTAGTTTCTCTCTCTATCCCCCCCCCTCCACAGGACCTGTAATACCTGCATGATGACAGTCACCGCGCTGCCATCTACAGCCACACTCAATCCCTCCATCTCCAGGTGCCGAGAGCACAAACAGGCCTGAGACCAGCCACTGGAAAAAGAACCCAGCGCAGCTCTTTACAGCCACCTGCTGTGCTGCACGTAACACAACATTCTGCACGGACTCAAAACACTCAATGTCCGTAAGTGCTCTTTGTTATGAGATATGACAACATGCATAATTAACGAGATGCTTCATCATATATTGAACTTGTTAACACTTTTATTTTACAAGTCTTTTCCACATATCGTTGGAAGGGAATTTTCCAAACAGTTTAGGTTGTTTAGTCGTGTTGACTTTACACAGTTGAGGATCTCCAGAGGAACACTGGGAGAAACCAAACCACATATTCATTCATTACTGATGAAACATTAATCACTCTGTTCTCCGTATAAGGGTTTGATGGTAACTGGTAGAAAAATGTGCTCATCTGATCTGCTGTGCGCTCAAACTCTCTGTAGGTTCCACTTGATTGGAAGTTATTGATTGGAAATGTGTCATTTAAACCAATACTTAGCACCAAATTACACATTAGTCACGTGTAAACTTGCATATAAATTAGTTCATCAGCCTTAAAACAATTACAGGAAAACCCCGGAACATAAATATATTCGTGTATGTTTATCTGCCAGAAAACACCAGATTGTGTTGCGGTGGAAAATACAAGACAAAAGCCTTCAACTGTCACGGGAATGAAGATGCATTTGCAGAAGGTTCATAGCGTCGACAACACTTGTGTATGCATGACAGGTCAAATGTCTTCCAACACACACAACACTGTTCTATACTTTGGATTTTATACTGACTTAATTAAGTACACAAAAGGTCAAAGGTCTGGACTTTGCATTTTCGGATGCAGACTTTAGGGCTGCCTCGGAACGGCTGTTTAAATTATAGCATCTTCATTAGTGGCGGAGCGAACTGTCATGAATAATTTGCATCCGGCAAATCAAATCACCCGTCTCGAGGAGGAGAAGCCGTATCGGAGCGGTTCAGGGGGGCAAGCGGGGATCCATTCTCTACGCTTTCTTATTAACACCGGAGCGCTCTTCTTTTGTGATTATTACTTACTGCATACAACAATTAGCTGCCTGGTCTCTCTTGTGTGTTTCCATTAGTACAAAGATGCCGTTCACACACAGCAGTGCATGACTCCTCTGCACAGGTAAACGTTGCAGCTAATCTGTCGAATAAGTCCTTGATAATAAGGTGAATTAAAGTCTGTCTGGCGTGAAATGTTTGACTCATTTGTGGCACGTTGGTTTTATTCAGACATGCAGATCTGACTTGTCTTCATTTTAGGAGATTGACAGTGCTTGTGTAGAATAGGCCCCATTTGCAATGTTGACATAATTATTCTGTTTAAATATAAATGTTTGTCTTTGTAAAGTAATACAATTATTTTCTCTTTGCATTTGTAGAATTTGAGTGTTGACATATTTTTTCCATTGATATATTCAAAAATAAATATATTTACTTCTGACAATGAGGTTTCGGTTTTCGTTCATTTGTCTGTTAGTTCACAGGAACACACACAAATTGTGGGGTGGATTGGTGGAATGATGCATTATGGGTGAGGGAAGAACCACATTCAGTTTTTGGGCGGATCAAGGATTCAAACTTTCATTAACAAAGCAAGAAATGGAGGTTTTCAATAATTCAGTGACATGTTTAGGGGGCTGATATTTATGGGTTTGTGCAATTCGGTACAAATTCCATGAAAATTCAGACCTAGTGAATTTTAATGTGGTTTCGATTTGGGCTGTTGGGCCTTGGAGGTTTACTTTTTCTGATACCATTCTAGTTTGTTTAGTACATGCACAGACACAGGTATATTATGCATTATATCATATGCTATAAAGTGCACTATATCCTATACTCCCACATATAAAATTTTAAGCATTTGCCTCGGGTTCATAGACTTGCATTTACAGCAGTACCTCTCCTCAGAGCCTTGAGGGTTTCAGCCTGGGTCTGATTCATCTCTTCAAATCTTTTCAGAGCTTACAGGCTTTTTTGCCGTGTAGCCGACTTAATGTCAAGCTCCAGAAAAAGCCTACATACATTCCATGTCACATCATATTCCTCTTAAAATCAAGATTCACAATTGCTAATATAATACGACAATTTTACTGAACTGCTGGAATGAAAGATTAGTGTGTTCAGCCCCCCCCCACACCTCTTTAAAGCACAGAAGGGAGTAAAGCAACAACATTCTTTAAGGATCTGGGTCTTCCCGCTACAATTACATAAAAAAAAAAAATTAAAAAAAGAAGTCAGACCAAACTTCTAGACCAGGGACGAGTACATAAAAAACAGCACTGCAGCCAGATTTTCAGTCAAATAAGATCCATCAATGTGTGTGCTACATCATTTATATTCTAAAACTGCTTCACCTTTACATTTGATCCTTTAATTCCAAACTAATGAAGTCCGCCGGCACTCGCGGTTCAACCTCAGGAGAAACAACAGATGGTTTTTGATGAAGGGGAAGAACAAAGCAACCAAATGATGTAGAATCGGAACATATGGCATTCTCTTACTACTGGTTGTGCAATATCACTTTGAAGTTTTCCCTGCAATGAAAATATAACACTGAACAATAAGCGTCCTCATGACTTCAGTGTGTGACAAATATCTATTCTGGATCAAACCTTCTCTTTCATCGTAAGAGCAGATAGGACATGGATCTACATCTAACCAATTATAGAAATTCCTAGGATCGCTGTGGTTAATGATTTACACTTCCTCACCTCAGTAACAAGTGGGAAACCTTGTCTGTGTGTGATCCGTCTTCCAAGCATGTGACAGATGAACAACTCTATTATTTTAATCATTTTCGTTTCCACTAAGACAAATTCCCCCACCGTCTGATAATAAAGCTGATTTGGTCACACTTGAGAACCCAGATGATGAGGGTAGTTTTGTGAACACCGCAGATCTAAATACAACGGTTTAATCTGAGCATTAGGAACATGGAGCGTAAAAGATCAGTCGGATTACTCCTCATCAGTGTAGTTCACACAATTGTTAAGACATGTACAGCAGGGATAAAATAAATAAGTACAGTGCAGTGTAGGTTAAAACAGCCATAGAGCCAAGAACAAGAGTCACTATTCAGTTCAATAAAGAGAGACCTGTGTTAAAATGTATTTGTCTCTTCTGTTGTCCTTCATTCCCACCAGGTGTCCATTCGCCGTACACGTACTCTCTGCTTATAGTGGTATTCTTTCAGGTGCTTTTTCAAAGTATTTGGAATGGGAAGCATGTTAATGCCATCGTAGGTGGTACAGCTGCTTATGGCCGCTCGGCAGATGTGCTGCAGGCTGAAGGGCGTTGTGCGGTGGATGGGGTTGGAAAGCAGGGGCTCGAAGAACATGCACGAGTTGGGGTCCTTGTAGTGCTCCAGCAATCCTGTAACTGTGGAAGCGTGGAAGACACTGGGGTCGTGCACGTCGAAACTGAAATTGTGGTTCCACTGTTCGATGCGTGCGTGGAGCGAGCGGCCGTAGCGGCGGAAGCTGACAGAGAAGAGGTAATCTTCCTGGGCAGAGTCCCGCAGGAGGAAAGTGCCCTCGGGCTTTCCCTCCAGCAGCGTCTCTGCCTCATAGCGGTCCATCACCCCCCAGTAACATGGGAGGTTGGTAATTTGCAGCAGGTCTGGAACTAAACAGTGAATGTAATCAATCTGAGTGTGAATGCGGTAGCCATCTTCAGATGTTTGTGGTTCAGTCTGAGGAAGTACGGCTTTGGAGGGCATGTTGGTCGCTGCAACCTCTGGTTCAACCACAGGGTCAGGGATGGTATCGCTGGCGGGGACAGAGGCCGATGCTGAGGCCACCACCTCGTCCAGAGTGTCCAAACAGCTCTGAAGCAGGAGCTGGTGCTGCTGCTGTCTTTGGAGAAGAAGCTGCTGTTGCTGCTGAGCGGAGGCTCTGTCAGCCCCTGCTAACTCATTCATACCGTGAGCCAGCTTAGGGCCATGCTTGTAGAGAGGGTTAATTTGGGCCGTCACCTCAAATGTGTGAATCTCTGCATTGGGGGGAGGCTCAACACCTTGCTCAATGCTAATTCGCCTGCGCTCTCTCAACCTATCATCTACATCCTCCACCACAGCAGCCATGGCTGCAGGTGGGGCACTGCACACGACTGCAGCATCCAGCACGGGGGGCTGGGTGATGGGGGCTGTGTGCTGCTTAATGAGATACCACTTCTGAGCCAGCTCGGACCCTACAGGAAAAGGGCAGTCATCCAACATCAACTCACTCAGATGGATCTTACGCCTTGAGGAGGCACAGGCGGCTGATGATGATGATGAAAGAGCCTGTGGAGCTGGTGCTGCTGCACTGTGCGTCTTTATAGGGAAACATTGCCCCATTGCATCTTGGATTTTTTGCCGGAGAGTGCGACTGCTGCTCGAGCCTCTGCTGTCACCTTCACTTGACGCAGACGACTCACTGGCAGAGCCGATGGTTTCCAGTCCCGGCCTAGCTGCTATACATTCTTGTCCTAGTGGAGAGGCGGTGACGTCCAATCCCGGCAATCTCCAGCTCTCCCTCAGGGAGCAGGAAGATTGGTCACTGCCCTCCAGGTCACTTAACAGCTCACCATACTCAAAGCCATCACTGACAGGTCGCTCAGCAGGTGATTCATGGCAGGCAAGGCCCTTTTTCTTTGCCTTTCCACCTTTCCTTCCTGTATCCCGTCTTTCCTCTGACCGGCTCTGTCTCACCTTGGGACGAGCCCCCCTCTCTCGATCCTTCCCACGGTTCCCTGATTCATTTGGTAGTGACATGATGGATTATGGGGTGAAATGGCAACTGTTGCACCGCTCCAGGGAGTTGCCAAAGGATGACTTATTAGCAAAAAGTTTCCCATCCACATCCCTGGTCTGAGAGGCCATTATTGTTGTCCATGCATTGTGGACATACAGATTAACCTGCAAAACAAAATGAGATGCTGCTTAAAGCCGGCAGAGTTCTTCCCCGGTCAAAATAATTATATTATTAAACTGTTTCAGAGAGATGTTAATTTAAGAGACATACAGTGATCATTTTCATATTAATATGAAAGGTATACAGAGTGGTCATAACAATAAACATACCCAGCAGGTCATGTGACCGGCCATGTTAATCTAACTTGTTCTATCAAGAAGATGGAACCTCGTGTGATTTTATTGTGTTAAGTGAGCGAACATGCTTTCACTGGATTTGAAAGATTCAATGTCTCCTGATGTATTATTAGTAAAACGCTATCAGACATAGAATGGGGGGAAAAAGAAAGTGGAAAACAGCCCGACAACTCATTGAGGATACTGGTTGATTTGTAATTGGTTTTCAATAGTAATCTACAGCTGATTAGTTTGAACTGTGTGGGGTCAGTAGTCAACAGAACACATGTGCTATGCATGAGGCAAGTTCAGAGCACTTACTAATGACTAATGTCTTAATTATGGAACAAAAATGCATGCTAAGTTAGTTTTTTCTGTCAGATTGATTGAGTAAGGCTTTGAGGGACCTGGTTCCCCAAGGAGCTGTTCTGGAAAACCACCTGTTATCAGGGACATTTGTCCCGCGTGTCCTCAGCTTTTGAAGGAAAACGTGTCAAACCTATATTGTTCTATGAGAGTTTGTTCAGGGCCTGTGGTTCACGTTGAATGGATATTGAACTAAATCTTTGCATAGTCAAATTGTTTTCAATGATACATGATCCCTGATAAGGCCCATAATCCATCATGGCCTACATGGAACATCTTAGCCTGCGGGTCATTTAAGTGTATTTAAGTGCAGAAATATATATTCAAAAATAATCTAGTACAGTTTGCAGTTCTCACCATGAGGTTGGCTAACAGACAAACTAGTTTCCCCTTAAGGAACCGAAACCACCATGTACTTTTTGAAATATCGTTTACAGTTTAATAAAAGAGGAAGTTCATGAGGTCGAGAACTAATCTAGCTTCAGCACTCTGAAATGTTTTAGGGTTGGTTTTAGCTTCTGAGGCTTTTCGTGGACATGACACATTTGTGACAATGAACATGTGGAGTTTGTACCAATGGGATGGACCATAAACAACAACAAATAACAGAGAACATGAGTCACAATTAGGGTCTGAACCTCCAGTTCCATAAACAAATCATTGTCTCATAACTTTAGGAGAAAACACATCTCTGCGTGACAAGCTTAACGTTCAGGTTTAAATTACTTACGTCCATTGTTATTCCCTAAAACAAAGTATATACTACTTTTTTTTAACTGAAAGTCAGACACACACAAGATTAACAGTTCATCAAATAAGTTGTTGTGTTTTAAAGTAACATTAACTGTGGAAGTATGTTTACAGCATTTCTTAACGTTCAATTACGTTTAATCTGTAATTTCACACATAGACAAAAGCCAGTAGCCCGCTATGGTAGTTAGCTTTGTCATGTAAAAAAAAGTTCAGATGATAAGAACTAAAGCTTTTTTTAACTGACAAACCTTTTGTGACTCTGAAAAGACTTCGATGCCTGTACAAGCTGCAAGTTAAAAATGTCTGATAAGGATCTGAGTAAAAGAGATGAAGCTCAGTCACAAATCCCATAATGTGGAGACAGTGGAGGCTCATTAAAAGTAGATACTTTCAACTGTGAAGCTAGCTGGAGCTAAATGCTAACTAAACGCAGATGGCAGGTTCTTCAGATACACAAACGAGTCAAAAACACCATTCACAGCGAACGACAACACTGGCGTTAGCGTCGCTAGCAAGCAGCTGTTTACGGCGGACGAGCTAAGTTAGCTAGCCACATGCTAACTTGGGTACTTTCACCCGGTAGGCAGGACACGTAGCGTTGTACTTACACTTCCTCGCGTCGAGCTTCATCAACGACGTCTTCTGTGAACATCCGGTCGTGGCCGGTGTCAAAGTTTGCGGACGAAAGAGCTTTTTGTTTCCTCTCGGACGAACTAATGAGCGCTAACAAGGCGGCTAGCTCCCGTTAGCTCGACAGATGAACCGCCGCGGTGCGACCCGGATGTACACAAGCAATGGGGGAGGGAATGGAGAGATGGAGGGATGGAGAAGAGTACAAACGTGTGAAGTAAGTAAGTAAAGTAAACAGCGACAACGCACAAGTTGAAGTTGCAAAAGAACTGAACCTCTTTATTTGGACTGTCATCGATCAGACGGATGCTGCACTTCAGACCATTCACACACGTGAGAGACATTAAAAAAGTGTGTTAAGCATGGGATGCAAAAGGTTTCATAAAATATTAGAAAATGTCCGGGGGGGAGGGGAGTCACATCAGAATTAAATATAAATTGTACATGACAAATGTAAGCAATGGAGCCACAGTTCAGTTTAGTTCAATTATTATTGTTATTATTAATCCTGGCAGGGACATTAAAGGTTCAGTGTGTAGATTTTAGTGACATCTGGTGGTGAAGTTGCATGTTGCAGCTGAATACACCTGACCTCAACCTCTGAGGGTGTTTAGTTTGTCCTGTAAAAAACATGGCGTCCTCCGTAGAGAGGATCCGCTCCTGATGTAAATATGAAGTATTTAAAGAAAAAGGGCCCATTCTAGGGTAAAGAAAACATTTTGTACAATTTAGATGAGACACACTCGGGGGAAACATCACTGGGATTATTTTATGATCAATGTCTGCCAATAGATCCCTTCCACCTGGCTCTTACACACTGAGCCTTTAACAACATGATCTGTGGGTAGTAGTCTCCATGTGACCCAGGCGCTGTACAGCCTTGTGGCTGCTTGGTATGTAAAAATACACCAGGCTGAACGCGTGAAGTGTATTGCCCCCCCCCCACACAACTCATCCCTCACCCCACTGGAATGTAAACATGGAGTAAACATTATACCTTGGCCTGTTATTAGTGTTCAGTTTCCTCATAATCACATCGTCGGTGGCTCAGATAAGCATCGTCATCCCCTGCTGCATCTTCATTATGCACAGACACCAGAACTCTGCCGCATGGTTCCTCTGTCTATTTTCTGTAATGTGTAGACCGCCCAAAGCTTCAGAGGCCATGATAAGGATGATCTGAGCGACTTGTAACGTAACACAGTTGATATACAATATAGTGAAGAGTTAAAAAATAAGATCTTAAAGTTGTCAGCATTGCAAACCCGCTGCAGTCCTCTTTGGGCATGAGTGCGATGCTTTTAGTAAGTCAGATCTATCCGAGAGCCTGCTCTGAAGAAATTCATGACTAGACTACTGCTCAAGACCGTTTTATCAACTTGTCGAGGATACTGGAGCTGTGCATTTCAGGCACCACATGAACAGTTTAAAGAGGACATGACCGCAAACAGCTCAGTCACAAGGTCAAGAAAGCTCATTCTCTCTCGTCACTGCATGACCAGAAAAGCAGGTGTTATGTGCCCCATACGGTTATCACTTGAAAAATCTACAGACTCATAAGGAGCCCGTTGGTGGAAGGGCTTTTGTTTTCAGGCTCTACCCAGCCAGCTCCTGTGTGAGAAGGCTTCAGTTCTTTAATGCGTTACATAGTGAGACAATGGAGAATTCATGACATCACTTAACATGAATCGGGCATTATCCCAGAGCGATGTAAACAGTGACATTTAGGCGATATAAACATACATTAGTTGCAAGATTCCTTGCTCTCTAGCTGTAGGTGACACTGGGTGTCATCAACCACCATGTCCTCTATCTACAACAGTGCTGTATTAGTGTGGCAAAACATGCGATTATAGAAAATAAGCATAAGTTATCAATATCACGGGAGAGTAAAAAATACATTTGGAAAAGATATCTGTAAATAACCTTTTTTTCTTTTTTTACTAGACCAACCTCCTATGGCTCTGCTGAAATAAAAATGTGAATGGTTATCCCTGCCTTATGATGTAACCAAAAGTGATCCAAACGTTGAGACCATATTACACATACATGCACCTCCGCTCTGCCACATTCAAAGACAGAGGCTGTATAAGACCGTTTCTTGATTCAACACTGATACCACATGATCATGTTTGGGGTCTGAGACTGAAACACACAGAGACACAACCAGAAAATATGGACATCGTCAAGCACCTTGAAAAGTATGATTCATCAAATCATCACGTTGGCCGTTGGAGGAAGAGGGCACTGTGAGGGTGAGGGTGCCGCGCTCCCGTGCATCTATTACAGGATCAAGCTTCATTTTCCAAAGCCAATCATAAAGAGGCCAGAGGGTTGAAATGGGTTTCATTTAGTTTTCTCACTCGGCATTTGAGTGTAGATTGAAACACTCTCCCCTCCTTCCCTTTAACAATTCAATATCAAATCAGCTCTTTGCACAGTACAAACCACACCGGCCCTTGTTCACCGCTCTGGGATTCCTCGGCACAAAATGAGATTCATCATCATTTACGTAGTAGGGCATAAAATGACAGAGACAAATTGCAGCTGGCATTAAGTCTTCAAACTGCTGTTCTTTTTTTTTTTAAACAAAATTAAACCATTCTGTTGCACTTCACTACAAAGATCCTTTTCAAATTAACCATCGTACAACCTTTCTCTTTGGCTTTGTAGAAGTTTGGAGGAGGACAGTCACTTCTACTTTGACTACGCGTTCAGGGAGAATGACCAAAACAACGGGTATGCCAACAGTTGAATTACAAGCGTTTGTCTCCATCCTTCAACTTCACTAGAGAAGAGGAAAGGAACCAAGGAAATCAACCTTAGTTTCAACCAACACAAGCTCTCACTAGCACTGGTTACAGATCAGTTAAGGTGGCTAGGAAGTGTATTGGTGTCTGAATATCAACACCCGTCTGCCAGTTGAGTGGATTTTTGGGCCAATTCCAGTTTAGTGCCTAATATCACAGATAATTTAATATAAGTGCCTTACTCCTGGCTAGACATTGTCTGATTTACACATTATGCAGTGTGTTCTGGATAGAACCCCTTGCTCCATGGCAGGAGAAAAAAGAAAAGTAACTCATAGGGCAGAAACCCTTTAAGACAGCACCAATCGACCGTTTTTCTCTCAGACCGTGGCAAACTGACCCTCTGCACGTCATGTCACAGTCCTGCAGGTGACACGGAGCAGATTGCACAGTTAACCTTTGTTTGCTCTGTCCTGCAATATAATAATCATCTGTATTCCATTTTTAATAAACTTAGTTGTATATAATAAAGTACAAAAATATTAGAGAACATATACACAGTTTTTTGTCATTTTGTAGTGACTGCTTTGCCTGGTTTTCTTAAGCATACGTATATCTTTGTGCTGGGTGACGAGGAACTGAACAGGCCTCAGATGAAGTGTATTTATCCTTTCTTCTCTTCATATTGTTGATGTCCGGTCTGTTCCATCTGCGGAGGAGATTGAAATAAATTATTTTAAGGACATTTACAATCATGAAATATACAGCACCACACATTGATCCTTAAAGAGGTAGTGCGGCTTCTTGTCCCACAGACAGACAAAATTATTGATGCTTTCTTATGTGTCCAATCATCTTTACATTCATTGCCTTCCATACATATTGATGGTGCCTGCCATTGAACTTTACATCTTATATTTATTAGATACATATCTGGATGAGTAGTCTGTTCAGTGTTTCACATTAATTATCTAGACTGTGGCAGCCCACCGTAATTTAACAATTGACCAATCAGCCAATGTCGCCTGCTTTCTAGACCATTCTGATTGCAACATGCCGAGCTGTGTCCTGCAGTACAACATTGTTCTAATATATCATCCGAGGGTGTAGCAGCACAGATTAGTCTGATCAACACAGGTAAGAGCACCTGATGGAACACAATAAAACATCAACTGTCTCTGGGAAAGGAAGGAGAACAGTTCTCTCTCCACAAGAGGAACCGGGCTGTGACTTGCTGAATGGTCTTGTATAATTATGATATTCAATATTAATACCCAAAACTAATGATATGAATTATGAAAGTCAACAGTTTGCTTGAGGGAAGTCGTGTGTGTGAATTATTTAGTATGTATAACTTTCCCTGATGGACAGTCTATTAATAGAATCCCCTGATTGGTGAGATATAACACATAATAAGGTGTTGTTGTTGTTGTGTAGTTGTAGTTTAGTGAGGTTTACTAGCCAGTGGCATTTTTTGTGCAATGCTGCTGAGCACACTTACCCCCTAAGGCATGCTCTGTCATACTGAGGCACAAGGACTCCAACGTGGGGTTGATCTCCAGGTCAGCACCTGGAACTTGGCATTCTGGGGGAAATGAGTGAAAACATTTTAGTCTGAAGAAAGATTGAGTTTGATATTACAGGAAGTATAGCAATAAAGTCTGAATTTTCATACTAAATTTATGACAACAGTATTTTTCTAATAGGATTCATTTTCCAATTTCACCTCGAAAAAGGACAGGTCTGATAATAAATAAACAAATTATCTGGTTTAAGCTGTGTGTATGTTAAAGAATCATTCTGGTAATGTGATTTTCAGATCATTTGTTCGATGTTCACATCATTTGTTCGATGATAAAAATAAGAAGAACAAGGTGACTGATACTAAATGCACAGAGTAGCTGGCTATAAAGGTAGCCAAACAAACATACAAATATTCAGCATAATTGTAGTTCTGCCACTAAGAGTTAACAAAAACTAATGGAGCTGACAAATTACTTAAGAACTACAACCAACTGTTACCATCTATTAAATACTGGCCAGCCATGAGAATGCTCACTCAACTCGTAGCCCTTTTTTACTGTGTATTGATAACTGTAATCTGTTTAATTGGCAGCAAAAATATTCCTGAAATGTAATAAACATTAACAACAGAGATAGTGATATCTTTAAGATAGTGTTTGTGCGTCTGGTATATGACCCAGCTGACATGTCACTTGCTTACAAACCACTATGTGAACAGTCAAGAAACTGGAGACGTATTCTGTTGTCAAGCGTTAAGTGAAATCTGTCTCAAGTGGACTCAGACATGGTGCGTAATAGTGGTTCTGAGGAGGGACAGAATGTGAATGAGCTTGAAAATGAAAGTACAGGACAGACTAGTGACGACCATTTTGGTGTTAAGTTTGACCTTTGACAGATTTTTATATTCAGCTGCAAGTCTGTGCAGTGATGTGAGGAGTGATGCCTTGACAGTTTAAATTGGTTTTCTTTGAAGGGCCCACAGGAACACACTGTTAAACTCTATTCTTTTGTCGTATGTGATATCTGAACATGTACATATGTATGACGACTTTTTCTACAATATGTTACAATGAACCTAGGAAACGTGAGACACTCCCCATCTCTAAAAGAAGATATTCTAAGATAACCTGAAGTGAAGGTCTATGACTGATTTAGTCAAATCTATATTAACATGAGATGCTTCTAAAACCATTAAAATCCATTCATGTTTGCAGCAGTTCATATTAAATAAATCAGACAGGTGGCGGCATTTTTAATTTTGTGGGAAGTAAATTCAAACAGCTAAATAAAACACACGACAGGGTGTACACAGCATCTTGTGTTGACATCTTGTCATTTCAGGTCCATTAACTGAAGCAAGGTTTGCTGAGAAAAGATGAAATAAGATATAACAATTTATCAGAGGTAGCTCTGTTGGTAAAGAAACCATTTTAGTGGTCACTGCATTAAATCACAGAGGTTGATGAACTGCACACGCTAGTATTTCAGTGATACTCAAAGATAAGGATAAAAACACGGCTCCCATGGTCTTCTGAAGGGTTTCTTTTGAGAATAAAAAAATTAAATTGTAACATTTGTACTACTGTTACTTTAAAACCGGGATAATCTTTTCAACTAGACTGAGCGACGTAGCGACGTGTCTGTATTTTCTTTTGTGGTTTAATGTTAACAGGAGATTGTGGAATGAAAGACTGACTGAGTATATCAAAATGTAAACACAGCCAGCCACAGACTGTGGGTTCGAGCATACAAACATATTAATGAAGAATAAAAAAGGCTTGACATCACACAATACCTTGCTGCTGGAACATGAGCATGGTTTGTGGGGAGGTGTGGACAGGGAGAGAGTGGGTCCGCTGCACAGTGCTGCGACTCTGACTTGGCATGCTGTTACTGCCCCCGGGGTTGGCAAACCACAGGTTCTATAGAGGAAAACACAAGTTCTTGTTACCTAAATCCCCATTGACTCTGGGAGGTAGACGTGGATTGTTTACCTTTCAGCTAAAATCGTTAAATTAAACTGTTCAAACTAAGATAATGACTCGATTTATAACAACATATAATGCCTAACCCCTGCTGACCTGTTTACGGATTAAAATACCAATGCCTATTGTTTTGTCATTTATTTTCCCTAAAGAGCCAATATTTACTAAGGTGTATTGTTTGAGTAAATAGCTTCAGCTATAGTTAAAGAGAAACTTCATATATGGAGTCGGGTTGAATTATAATAAATAAATGCAATCAGCTTTGAGGGTTTTCCATCAACTTTAAAAGTAATGAACCCTATATGACTGATAAATCCATTTTGTCCACAACAAAAGGCCTTAAGTTGTATTTCATAAAATTGTATTAATAATGCCCATCCAATGGCAGAAGTACTAACTTGTCTACCCTGGCCTGCCAGCACAGGATTAGTGAGCGTGTGGCGTGGAGATGCTCCGCCAATCCCACCAGGACTCAGAAGACTTATGCGACCAGCTGGGAGTCCACGAGGGGCCATCGGGAACGGCCTTTGCCCTCGTCGCCCTACACCTCCACTCACAGAGCCGGCTGTGGGGAGGGAGTTGGACCCATACGTCCAACTGGAGTCAAAACAAAACAAAATTCACATGCATTAGAAGTCGATGAGTGAAGTAAACTGCAGAGGTCAGTTAGAATTCAGCTGGTGGGAAATCTAACTGCTACAGACGGAGATCAAAGATAAAAGACAGCAGAGTCTCAAGAGGGGCTCACCCTTTCTGTCGGTACACAGGCATGTCCAGCATAGCTTTGCGAGGGAAGAGGCGGAGCAATTTGAGGACCTGCTGCTTCCAGGAGACCAGCCTCTTCTTCTGAGTTTCTGTAAAAGCCTGACACACAGAGCAAGAGACAGCAGAAGAAAACAGGCATCAGATATTTAATGTTTCAAAAGATGCTTCTGATATTTGTAATTTTTGTGAACAACAGATTATTCGGTGTCACTTACCAATTATTTACATTTGCCTTTGTGATTACATTATTTCAGGTATATAATTTTGGAACTGTGAGATTCTCACCTCATGTGTTAGACACTTCTCGATGAGCTGAAGGTAGCAGCTGATATTCTCCTCATCTGGCCTGGACACCAGCAGCTGGGTGCACACTGACAAACAGAAGACAGGATTTAGATTTCCATGTTCACAGAGCTCATTTTGTTGTGGGAATGTAAAACAAACAACAACATCATATTCTTACCTTTGCCCATGACACGGGTGAACTGTCCAGCAATGTCGCCGTCTGAGATAGGTGTGGCTCCGGAGTCTCCATCGCAGGGAGGAGGGTTATGGGACTGGAAGCCCTCTGAGCCTGGCTCTTTATCTCCTCCTGTTTTTGAGGCTTCTGAAGGGGAGGAGGTGGTTTCTAAGGTAGGCTGTGTTGCACTGGGTGGGAAGTAGGCCTTGATGGGTGTGGTGACGATCTGCTGCAGCTCCTGAAGGGCGTTACGAAGGTTCCCCCCTTCCAAAATATCCTGACAAGGGATGAAACATCAGTTTCACAAGCTGTGTAAGCTTTAAGTTTAAGGATGATGTTGTAAGTAGAGAGTAACACATCCAAGTTGTAAATCTGGATTAAAGCTTTAAGAGCAAACATTGCTCTGCACAAATATCTTCAAAGTAACTGCATCTCTACCAGCTGCACTCGGTCTGCTTCGGTGCCAACTGAAGAACGGGGGTTTCCCAATGCAAAAGTCACATGATCATCAATGAGTACATATATTTTTATCAGCACAGTGACAAGAGCAACATGCTATTTGAATTACCTTTTCTAAAGACTTGAGCACACTCTGCCTCTCTCGCAGTTTCTGGATACTCAAGGCAATCTTATGCCGCGCTCCTTTAGTGACCATCTGAAAAGAAGAGACAGAAAAACAACAAGATGGCAGGAGAAGCAGGCAGGTCATGTCTTCTGTGAACACGGGGCAATTTATACAGTTACTAAATAACCAAGCTAATCACCATCTGTTTCATTAAAGCCAAGGGGCAGAGGCAAAATCACAGCATTTATATGTGTGACTAGCTTGATATAACTGTAGGGTGCATTGCTTAATTTCATGCCTCATTGAGAGTTGATGTATCATCAGGTTTGAGGACAGTAATGTTCACAGCTGATAAGGGGGGTGGAATAACCATAGCCCTGCTCTAGTGTACATAAAGGGGAGATTTACCAACCTGTGACTCAAGGTGATGCTCTGTGAGAATCATCATCTCATCATAGGTCATCTGGGAGAAAAGCGATGCATATTTATGAAGGCGGAGACTTTTCAGCCATCCCGGAACATCTACAGCAAACACATACAAAGTAATGTTAGGTTTCAGGCTATATCACCACAGCTGTTGGCTCTGCACGGCTTTCGGCAGAACCAAATGACACGTGCCCCTAGCTCTGGTAGGAAATGAACTTTGACCTTTCATGCCACTGCCATCCTCCTGGAAAGTGTTGCGAGCGGAGCCCTGATCTTCTGTCTGCTCACTGCCTGACGAGGCCACACTGCTTTGGGGTGAAAGAGGTGCGTGATCTGTTGGCATAAAGCTCTGTCGGCCTCCTATGTCATCATGGCTAACCCACTCAGTGCCACAAGCCTGGGGACTGGAAGGAATAACGGACATGGACTTCTTCAGAGGGCTGGGCTGCATCTGCCCACCCAGACCTGGCAAGGGAAACAATCCAGTTAAGAGGAATAATGAAAACAAATTATATTCTTGGTAAAAAGGATTGGTTAATAACATTCTGGGACCTTCAAATATATGTCCTCACTGGTTTCATGTATACACTAATCCCAAGTTCATCAATCTCTGTGCATTTCCCCCAGATTTGTAAAAGGAAAAGACGAATGACAAACATTACCTGTGTTATTGCTGTTAATGGGAGAGGACATCCCGCCTGGGAATGACATGTGTCCATTCTGGCCTGCAGGAGATGTGCTGGATGATGGGGACTTTTCGTGCCAAGCAAGGCCAGGCTCCATAGCCTCAGCTGAGCTGGGCCACTCATCTGAGCCCTGGCGTGGGTGGTAGGGACTGGATTGAGGCCGAGGCGCGTATCCACTTGATAGGTGTTCCTCCAGGTGGTTTAGCCACATGGCCAGAGAGGTACGGTCATCCAGTGTGGTCGCAGGGTGGATGAGAGCATAGGAAAGCAGCTGTCTGCTTTCTTCCACAAACAGGCTACTCTCGATGGTGTGACTCAACACCTTCTGCAGCAGCTTCATGTACTCACATTTGGCCTCACTGTTGCGTGGCTGCAGCAGAGGCAGATGAGACAGCAACAAGGAAACCACTTTCTCCTTTGGCTCCTGGTGCCACTGGCTGACAATCGCTAATGACAAAGAGAAAAGAGATTTATTATCAATTAATCTTTTATTACTGATTAGCCTACTGAAGATAAGCCTTCTTAAATTTTAGAAAAAGATATACGCATTTTAAGTGTTTCACACTAGCCGACAGCACATGATAAAAAAATCTATTAACTACCTGCATTGTTGGCCTCAGCCTCAAGGATGTGGATCTCTGTGCAGTCTGCCAGCCAGTGTTCAAGGCAGATGTGTAAGAAGCGAGCCTGGGTGCGGGACACCCTCTTCAGGAGGGACAACAGTGCCACCGTCTGTTCACACTCATTCCAGCCTTTAAACCAATCTGTGAGGATACCTACTTGGTCTCGGAACATCATGGCGTGTCTCCTCAGTAAGGAGAGCAGGAATGTGTGGGTGGGGAGGGGGCTACTGAAAAGACTGCTCTCTCAAACACAGACAGGATCAGTCTCGCCCCGCACAGCGGGGTCGTACTTGCAACAGTCCTGGGATCCCCTCAGACTGGACCGAGGGGCCCTCACATGGTTCAGGTGCAAGAAAAACTGTAGACAGGTGAATTCACCGGCCGTGTGAATTTCTGCGACGTTATCTTATGAAGGGAAACCAGAAATGTGTCAATTGTGGCTTTTAATGACACAAACTGGAAATGTCCTCTTTCACTCTTGTATGTTCCGTATCACGTCATCCATGCCCTGTTAAAAACAAAGAAAAGAGAAAACTTACAAATGACAAATGTAACTTACATTTTTTAATCTTAATCAGCCTTATAATTTATATTTCAAACTTATGAAGCTTTCCCGATTCAAGCGATGACAGTCTCGGCCTATTAAGCTGATCCTCCGCACCAGTGGCTAAGTATTGGAATTGGCTCTTCCTTTCCATAACAGTTGAGTTGATATATAAGGACACTTTCTGCCTCAAAGCTGCAACAGTCTGGAGCTTTAGTTTGATGATGGAGACAGATCATTGGCTTCAGTAGGTGAAAAACTAGACTGACAGTTTGAGATTCATTTGAAGGTTCCTGGAAAATAAACTAACAGCACATTATAGCACACACAGCCAAAATATAATGAACAGACTGCTAAAATCAATTAAGATACGTAAAGAATGGAACATAACTAGGTTTTAATCTGCCCATTGTTAATTGTTGTGCATCTGATACGTTAACAACACAATGTCCAAGGTAATGCAAGGATTATTTGAGGTGAGAGATGACTGATTAGGTTTATAACTTCACAGAGACTCTTACCAGTCCCGTTCATGCTGCTTGAGTCATAATAGGACAATTAATCGCAAGAGGTGTGAAAAACACGTTATCAAGAAAAGATTAGAGGCGAGTCCAGGCCACTAACACTGGGAGTGACGCTTATCTCGTAGCATTCAAATGGGCTGCAAACCAAAAAGAACAACGGCAAGTCATCGGTGCCCTACATTTACAACAGGTCGTTATTGTGAAGTTTATCAGGCGACGTTAACATGTCAGAACTACGAGCTCCACCACTGCACACGGTGACACCTGTAACATTGAGAGCTAAGCTGCGGATTTAACAGCAAACACGAGTGTCCGGCTACGAGCTGCGATCGGCTCCCTGTTGTTGTGGAGATCCCAGCGAGGTGTATTAACTTCACACAGGCGAACATCACACCCGGCAGCCTAGCATTAGTTAGCCGCTAGCCACAGTTAGCTCGGTCGGCCTAGTCAATGATGAGGGATTCGGGATTTGTATTGTTTTTCCGTGGAGAGCTGTTGCTGACCCCTTTTCTCCGCCTCGGACTTCCAGCTTAGCGACACACACAGGGGGGTTCGAACGCGGTTTAATCGAGCCCGTGTTGCAGCGCGTTCCCCCCAGAAAGTTGTAATAAAACGCGACTTACGATGGAAGCAGGCGGAAAGGTTTGTTGTTTACCTTTGTCAGTTGTCACTGGTTAGCGGGCTAGGCTAAAGTGCTAGCGCTCAGCTCGCTCGACGACAGGGCAGGGATAGCTAAGGGCTAGCGCTAGCTCCTTAGCTAGCGAGTTCTTTTTTGCTAATAGATGCAATAACGTTAGCTCAGCTGAAAGAAGCGCAGATCGGTCCCCGGACGTGCGGCTCCTCACGGGGCTTCCTCCACGGCAGCGGGCCCCCGCGGCTCCCGACGCACCATGCTGAAGAACACGCGTGGAAAAATGTTTATTGCAATACAGAAAATAAAGAGTGAACGCCTGGAGAAACCTACTTCGATTTTAAGTTGACGTAAGACGTGGGCACGACGTCACACGTCTGGAGGGAACGTCATGTTGTACCCCGCCCACAGTCTGGAAAATATAAAGCTTCGTTTTAGACAGCGACCAGCAAACAAGTGGGTTCTGTGTAGTGAAATATACTTATTTTCATTTTAATAAACGTGAAAAGTATGATTCCCATTTTTTATTTATTTCTAACGTGTAAATAAAAAAAGAGAAAAGAAACCAACAATAAAAAATCAAACGCTTAATGATGGAATCTACATACTGGTAAAGGAGTGACAAGAAGAATAAACTTAAATAGTCTCACCCTTTCTCGATAAACAGCATATTTCTGTATTTTGGATTAAAAAACGTAGATGCAAGGTTGGATGGGCTGTGTTTTTTTCCGTTAGGTTTACCTTTTCTATTTTATAAATAATTATTTGTATTTTTTGCGTAGCATTTATTTATTTTCATATATATTAATAAATAAATAGTGGTACGAATAATTATTAAACCATTTCAGCTTCAGATATGGATCTATCTAAGCTAAATGCCCCAGTATGTTCTGTCAGACTGGCATTTCCAGGTTTAGCTTTTTTCCTGCATGTGTTATCCAAGCTTTAAAAGATGGTCGCACTGTTTAACACCATAAAACATAAAGATTGCATTATATTGTGGGGTCAAAAAGTGGAAGCACCTGTAAAGCACGTTTTTCCCCTGGTCCTTCCCCTTGTTGTTGTAAGGAGCAGAGAGTGAGAGAGGCTGTCTGTCACTTGAAAACTGCTTCAACAAGCCGGTGTCCCTCCGAAGTCCGAAGACAGGAGGGAAGAGACAAGAATGGTGGATGAAAAAACTGAAGCAGTTATTGGAAATATTTCTGCTTGTGTGTTGAAATTTGATGAATTTGATGAACTGTCATTCAAACATACTTGTGTGTACTTCTTCTTACACAAGTTGACCATCGCCTGCTCCATTTCATGCAGCAAACTAAATTCTTGCATGTTGCAGCACAAACATTTCCTGCCCTCAATATATATTGCATCTCAATGGAAAACTGGAGCGGAATTCCCTGAGCAAGAACCCAGATATGCTCAATGATTGTCTCATTGTATTGTATTATATCATATATGTACATAGCTATATGTATATACTTGAAGCTGGCGCTACAGGGTACTCCGTTCCCGGACTAGCAGGTTCAGGAACAGCTTCATCCCTGCAGCTGTCACCCTGCTGAACTCTGCACCGCAGTGATAGCAGCTGCCCCCCCGGCCCACACCCTCCTCCAACCACTGAACATTTGAACACTTGCACTACACTGTCACTTTTTTTTTACTACTGTATTATCCTGCCTATTGTATATTCATATCTATATATTTTTATATATTTTTCATATATTTATCTTGCTTAAAGTTATTATATCATACAATACCTGTTAATACTGTACTACTTCAGATAAATTACATACTGCTCATAGTTCTTATATCATACAAAAGCTGTTAATACTGTACTATTTCCTTTATTATTGCTCATAGTTCTTATATCATACAATATCTGTCAATACTGTATTATTTCATATATATTTGCTACTGTACATATCTTATTTATTTACATTTCATATACACACAATACTCTGCACTTTAACTCCTTTTTTTGCACTTCTGGTTAGACGCTGAATTGCATTTCATTGTATAAGTACTTGTACTGTGCAATGACAATAAAGTTGAATCTAATCTAATCTATATGTATATTTATGACGCATATTTAGCAAAAATTGTGTTTATAGTATGAGCAGTGTATTAAAATGGATGTAGATTCTGGGTTGCCACTCAATTTGACCATATTTTGAGTGGACAACAGTTAACATACATCATCTACTGCTACGTCCTTGCCAATGATGATGATGGGGTGTCTTACCCTCTGTGTTTCATACTCTTCTCCCCAGAGAGTAAGTTATAGTCTTCAAGCGGTAACGAGTAAAAACCATAGACAGTTAAACGGAGAAAGACTTGTTTTTACAATTTGAAGGACAGATGATATTATGACTTTGGCATCAGATGTATTTGTTGTGTTTGACTAGAAAAATGAAAGAATTCCCTGTGAAAATGTAAATTTCTTATAAGCATCAGCATATGGTTTACGATGGAAGCTGTGAAATCTTCAAGAATCAAAAAGGTAATTAAAAAAAGTGACCTGTCTTATGACATTTAATGACAAAATATCACTAAACTTAACTTAGTAAGGACATTATCTCCATCTACAGGGCACTGTACATTTCATGCTCTGCAATCAAAAGACCTAGAGGAATATTTTTGATATTTTTCTAAACCGGCAAGTCCTTTTAATATGAGAATCATATTAAAATG
This sequence comes from Platichthys flesus, assembly GCF_949316205.1. Lineage (NCBI taxonomy): Eukaryota > Metazoa > Chordata > Actinopteri > Pleuronectiformes > Pleuronectidae > Platichthys > Platichthys flesus. The sequence continues at coordinate 20,977,364 of NC_084948.1, forward strand.
ACTGACTATAAATCTTGTAGAACTTAAGCGACCAAAAATATCCACACCTATTTTGCCAGTCATTCATAATTTTAGTGTTATCTGTGATTGGGACCTTCTCTGCTATACTCCCAAGATATTTGAAACTTCACTGAAGAATGGCTGAGGGACCAAATTAGTCGTTATCGCTGAAAATACATTTCCCAACCTCTCGTTCAACATCAGCTGGGATTGGCTCTTCTTACCCATGTCTGAACTGAACATCAGTTAAACAAATCATATTTAATATCTTTCAAAAATGAAGAACAAACAGTTATTTTCTTCCTTGAATAAAATAATCCCTGAATAGATTTGCCATTTGTATGCAGTATTGTAAAAGGAAAAAACAACACCTTTTCCTACAAAATGACACCTGCAATTTATTTTCAGTTTCAAGTTGTAACGCATTACCACATTGACAAGTCTGAGAGAATAAAGAAATATTCACACGATTGACAGAGAAAAAACACAGGAATGGTACACATATACCAAATGGTGCTTGAGATAAATCTAAAAATTGGAGTGAACAGAGGTGTCTCCGGTCCAAAGCCAATGTGCATCTTGCTCACAAATTTCATTGGGGAGTTGTGATCATAAGTGTTTGTTGCTGAATATACAGAACAGACAGAATAGGCCTTATTCACTGTCACTGGCATCACTGGAGTCTGAGCCTCTCTCACTTCCACTTCCGCTCTGAGCCCGGGTATCTGAATGGTCACTGCTGCGGTCGCTGTGTGCTGGAGACGCACTGCGACTCCGGCTGCCCCCCCTGTTCCCTCCTTCGTCCTCACTCCCGCTGCCCTCTTCCCCGCTGCTCCTGGCTGAGTTCTTAGGCTCGTTGTCGTCGTTATCCTCGCTCTCATCGTCGCTGCCAAAGATCTCTTCCTCGTCCCGCAGCTCTCTGGTCCTCTCCTCGCCACTTTCACTACCACTGCCGCTAGGTTTCCTCTTCCTCTTGTCTTTGTCCCCATCCTCTTCCCTCTTTTCTTCTTCTTCTACTACGACTACTCTGATCGGTTCCGGCTCTTCCTCCTCCCTCTCAGATTCACTACCAGAGTTCTCTGCTTCACTGCCGCTGCCCTTCTCTTTATCATCACCTGGAGAAAACAATGCAGACACAACACAGCACAGGTGGTGAGTGATTTAGCAGAAACAAGGACAACATTAGTAGAGTAGGTAGACAGTTCAGTAAAAATCTAGTTAGAGAGAGCATAAAACCAAACTGACCAGAGTCCTGCATGTCTTTGTCCAGGTCTTCTTCATCTTCTGGCTCATGGTTCTCCAGCTGAGCTTTACGTGCATCCTGAGAATCATAATAAGGGGATCATCGGTCATCACAAAACAACAAGGATCAATTCAAAATTAAAGCTCATAGCCGTTAAAGCTACATATCAATAATTGATTACTTTTTTATGCTGAGTTTTTCTGTAAAGCATCATTACATTTAAAATACAATTATATTGAGATGACCAAACTAACACTCAGATGCATCATTACATGTTCCAAGCCTTAAAAAAAACATGTGAATGTGTATCGTCGATAACAATGAAGAGGAAAACGTTGAGCACACTCACCTGAGCCTCAAGCTCTTTCTCGTTCATGTCTCTGTGCTTACAAACCAGCACAGCGTTTGTGGTGGACGCTGATCCAGCCTTTGCTCTTCTCTTGCTCAGACGCACCCTGCAGGAGAGAAGACAGGCTGTCAGAAAACAAGGCCAAACAGCTTCCATTGAAAGCTCCATAAATCATTGGGGATAGTCCTGTTTGCTTTGTGTGTTACGGTTTGTCATCAGTAACAGACATTTCAAACACACCAGCTGGATTTATTACTACAAAAACAATATTTCCTTTTCACCTTGTTGAGGTGCAACAAGAACTCTCTTCTCCGATCAATGACTTACCTTGTCTCAAGCTCATTGTAGTAAACACCATCTCCATCTCTGAAGATAAAGAAGTAGTTCTCCTCATAACCCTTGCTGGCTTTGTTCTTGACATTCCAGTTGTACTCCCTGGCAATCTTGTAATCATATCTGAAACACAGAATATCACATACATTTAGCAGACATGTTAAAGATGGAAAATTCACAAGATTGTTTTGAAATGCCTAAAAAAGATCCAAGATTTTCCTGATGCAACATCTCTACTTACAGATCCTCAGGAGAGTAATCCAGGCCTTCATCAACGTCTCTCTTGCGCTTGCGAAGTGTGTCCTCATTGGGCAGGAAGTAAGCCACGAATTGATTTCCTTCTTCATCCATCATACCTCTGTATTCAAGAGACAAGAAATGTGCATTATTATTTCAGAAATAATTGAGCTGTAGAACCAAACATCCACACAATGGATAATCTGTAGGCACCTGATCATGGCCTGAGACATCATTTCCACTCCTGCTGGTGCCGTCATGTCTTTGGGTGCAGGATCAGAGTCAAAGATGACCTGAGCACATGGATTGATCCACATCTGAGGAGAGAAACAAAAGCAATATTAATGAAGCTCATAAGGGTGCCCAGGGAATTGCCAGATTGATAATTTTTCCCCTCACAACACATGCCCTGCCACAGTGCATATGGTATTCAATTTGGAAGCATCCACACCGACTCCATATGTGGATAAACTGTTAAGAAGATAGCTCACCTTGAAGTCAGGGAACACAGGTAGTACCTCCACAGGAGTGACTCTGGGTTTACTGTAGTGCTGAGCAATCTGAGGAGAAAAAACAAAGCCTTTTAATTACCCACCCATACATGTTGACCACTTTGGATAATGTCCCAATTTGTATCTGACAGGTGAACATTACAAACAGTTTTCTACTGTACAGAGCAGCTCTACAGCAAAAGCTTTTGAGGAAAATGTCTTTTTCAATCTAATACTTGTATAGGCAGATATTGTTGCTTGAGGTATACAAGATTTAAAAAAAGATTTATCCAACCTCAGAATATCTTCACTTACAGATTTCGAGGCATCCTCAAACGTCTTCTCAATAGCAGAAATCTGGCTGTCTCTGTCTTTGTAGATCTCTTCTTCTGTAAACTGTTGTTTGACAGACACACCGATCCTAAACACAACACATATCCAGATTAAATACACTGAATCATCTTTATATTGTGTAAGTGGTTTTAAGTTAAAAAGCAAAACCAATAACTTACTTGACTTCCACTTTCTCATTGCAAACTCCATATCTGTTAAACTCTGTAGAGATATACTCTGTCTTTCTCATCCACGGGACCACTTTGGCGTGTTGCTGTGACCTTGAGAGAGAAAACAAAATTAAACCAAAAGTATCCACATGAATTTACAATATTGTCAAGTAGGCAATTAAGTAGACTTACCTCTTCGAACTGGATGGAGCCTGGATGTCCTCTTCCAAGAGTTTTTCATCAGCGGGATCCAACAATACTATCAATTCAAAAGATTGCTTCAGTCTACACACACACATTTGAAAAAGATAGTCTTCCGGTAAGAAAATAGGTTTGTGATCACAGCTGAAGACTTACTGTTGGGGTCAATGCGGTATGTGTCTGGGTTGATGAGATCAATGGTGACCCCAAGGTCTGGCTCAGTCAGGAGCTCGTGCTTGTGTTGCTTCTCTAGAGAAGTGGCTTTGTACTGTACGAACCTGCCACAGCAAACAGACAAATTGAGGCATGTGTCTGGGTATTTAAGACCTCATTCAGACCTAGTGTTTAAAACTGAGTGATCCCGCCATAAGTGGACAACAGGTGTCAATGCATCCTGAATGCATCTTGAGATCTGATACATCACATCCCCCCCACTCAGCTGATGTCTCTGACCCGCTACAGTTTTACAAGGACTCAAAAGTACTTTTACTCTTCTCATTGCCCTTGCGTTGCTTTTTGCAAACTGACCACTACACAAACAAACGTTTTGTTTTTTAACATTAAATTACTGCTCTGTGCTTTGCATGGCTTCACTGAGCCCCTCCTGACTCTCTCTCCCTCTTCAATCTCTATTGCTGATACAAACACATCTGTACTCAGCACCATTTGAACATTATATACAGGAATAATTAAGACGTTTTTATTTACATAAAAAGCTGACCACAATTTCACAGGAAAGATGTTAATTCCCGGTCTGGACACTAAATGTTTATTTCATCCCCCAAATGTTTCCTTGGTGCACGTAGAGACAGATGACTGATCTATTGACTGTATTTACCGGTGCTGATCAAACGGATATGTGATGAACTTGGGATCAAAAGGGATGTCGGGCAAGCTGTTGCAGTACTTCACTCGACAGACGACTCCTGACCTGTCGCGGGCACAGAAGGAAAGTTGGGGTTAGGCGGTCGATTGCACACGCTTCAGTAGAATGACAGTTCATGTTACTGCACGTGACTGCAAACACAAAACAGTGTCAAATCCACTCACCTCTCTGGGACAGTTCTGTGTGAGGACGGCCTGCTGAGAGAGAAAACAGCCACATGTGAAATCTTCAACCAACACCCATGATCTACTGCTTGATTGAGATCTTGTTGATGGCTGAACTGTTGTATCCAGACGTTTATTGTGTGGTGCTCTCGTATAAGAAAGCTAAAATTGATGGCATACTTGTTGCATTAAATTATATTAGGTTGTGATGCTGTACCTATTAATGGTCACTGGAGTGTGTTTTTATATTGCTTCCATAGACATATCGGGTATATTCACGTTATCTGTACGTATCGGGGAAATACAGCGTCTTGTTTTCTGTTTACGTTTCCTCCCAGATGTTCGCTCCGTTGCTGTTAGCACTCGGGCTGGCTAACCCTGGCTAGCTTACACTAACTCTACCTACCACTAACAGAGTCAGCCATTTTATTTAAATCCAATGAGAAACGGTACAATGGCAGTAACTAGTTTTCAGAAGACAAACAATGTGATTATTGGCTAACGGGTTAGCCTAAGTTAACTTGACGTTGCGCGTGCTTGTTTATCTCGCTAACTAGCAGCGTTAGCTAGCATTGCGCGCGACCAAACACACGCTATGGACTCAAGGCTGGTTTAGCTTTAGTGTCTATTTGGATTGTGAACCGCAAATTAGGACAGTTAGTTGGTTAGTTGGCTAGTCAGTTTAACTTACCTGTGCCCGTCTTCTCGTTGAGATTGTGTTTGAATCGTTGGAGCCATTTTATTGTTAATAACAAAGTGCTCGCAGCTGAAAAAAAAATTCTCTGTTTGCGCAAATAATCAACACAAACTCGCCTGATCTCAAACTGTATACCTTATCCAAGTAAAACTAAACTCCGCTGCTAAATCCTCCCTCGATCACAATGCATCTTAATTCAGTCCTGGAAGAACAGGAAGACCCACAGCTCTTAACGTGGATCTGCTGTTTGGTGAGCGCCACCTACTGGTCCGGCATGTAAACCAATATTGTGTAGACTCTTCTTCTTGGATGTAGGCACACGAAACGGTGCAATAGCGTGTTGCTGCCCCCTACTGTTTGTTACCAGTGCTCTTTATGATTACGCATGTGTGTTTATATTGTCCAATGCTATGTAGACAGTCGGTTTCATTCATTCTGGTCCAGTTGTGCATGTTTAGCAGATTGCAGAGTAGAACTGTTCCTCCAGTTGTTCCCAGGTCTCTGAATAGCTTCCTGCACTGGATGAGGATATGTTTTACTGTTTCTGAGAAATCCAGAGTCCATTCATTATTCCTAACTCTGTTGTCTATTCACCAAAAGCATGCGTTTAAAAATCCTTAAAATGTTTATCTCAGATACAATCACAGATCAAAAATATCAGCAGTTTTTTTTTTAAAGCAAACGCTTTAATGAAAAGAGGACGAGATGGAATCGAAAAAAGATAAGACAGACAATATCACAGGCTTGCAAAGCGATACGTATTTATAAGTATCTAAAAAAATACTTGTATTTCATTAAATGGATATGGCATTGACAAATTGTTTCCATTAAATGATTCATATGGGGGTTACACTCTTATCCCCACTATTATTTTCCACAATAACACAAATCTAGTTTGCTCCTCTTTGACATAAAATTCCTTGGATCAGATTCCATGGCTTTCAGTCTTATCTCCTTATTTTCATTAGCACACTTGCCATGGAGATTGCTCAGTTATCACCTGAGCTCAGTGTAGAATGACAACAGAGCAAAATCCATCCACAAACAAAAAAAACAATGTCTCTGAAAGCTCTGGAAAATTTTAAATAGAAATATTGCATCTGTTAAAAATGAGCCTTCAAGCTCAAATAATGATCCTCCTGATGCCGTTTGATTTAGTATAGGTGAGAGTTCTTGGTGTCAAAATTATAAAAATCCTTGAACAATAAACAACTCTTCATAATACTCTTTGCTCTAGGTCCTGACTTACATGAAAACCCCAAGTACATGACTCCACCACCAAAACAATAAGCTCCTTGTTAAGCGTGCATCATCACACATGCACCAAATTTTCAGAAAGCTGCCAGCAACATTCATACGCCTCATTAATAACAGATTCACTGCAATCTGACGGTTAAAACATACATTTTTGTAAGTCGCTTTGGATAAAAGCGTCAGCTCAATGAAATGTAAAGTAAATATAGCTGCAAACAGTTACAATGTCATTGCATAGAAGGGTAGTGTGATCAAAATACCATCTCAGTATTACTCTTCAAATGGGGTTCATGAAATGAAAGGACAATGATAGGAACTTTGTATTGCATTTTCTTCGACATTATTTTGCTTCACGAAAAATCTGAAAGTGAAAATGTTACAATTGGTGGAGGTGACACATTAATCACTGCGGATCTTCCTGTTCATAGTTATGCCTTGAGTCATGCTGCACTTCACCACCTATTTTTTTTTAAGTGGGCCAACATTACTTATGTTAACAAGGGCTGTGCAAAGCAGTGTGATATGTTCCCCTGTCACATAACAGCAGCACCTCCTCCATTACGTGTCTTCCAGTTGACAGCCTGATCTTTTCCTGACTCAGTCTCTGTCTGCATCCGTGTGTCTACTTGTTGGAGAGAGAAAAGAGGTCAGACCAGGCACACACAGCTCAGATTTCAAAATAAAATATTGTAAGGTCAGAGGAAATGTTCATACCGGCTTAACATGTATATCAGTTGTCCAGGATCCTCTGCGAAAACCCTGCAACATTCAAAGAAGGGTTCCATTAAAAAATGAAGCTCACTAACCCATGAACTCAACAGTGATTACATAATGGACATTGTCCATTAGGTTTTAAGTGTTTTTCCATCCTTCGGTTCATGACAGGACTTGAGGACCCTTAAGGTCTAATTTTGGGCCTTATCAAGGAAATAGATGATGTGTAGCCTTTGCGTGCGTCTCTTTCTCCTCTGTCAGCGGAGGTAAGTTATTATTGGGGGAAAGAACACATCGATCACAGGCTGTCTTTGCCTCTAACTGATGGTGATCCGGTCTAACTTGTGTCACAAAGCAGATTGTCACCTGGGTGGGTCATCTCCAGCCCTGGGTTTTCCAATCCAGCTACAGGTGCATTCATGTGAAACTGTCTGGCATGTTAATTACAGGACACACTATCAGCAGCGTGAATGAACACTTCAATTGAGTTTGAGTGACAGAAGAAATAATGTAGTCACCTAATTAAATGGAATAAAGCTGTAGAAACACTTCAAGTTGTTTAAGAAAATTAACACTAACAGATACAAACAAGTGTGAGAATTACTATAAATATGAATTCGTTTTCCACAACCATATTAACACAAGTCGTACCCATCTCCCCAGTGGTAAAAGCCCCGGTCCTGGTAGAACATGCAAAGAAACAGCCACACGCTTATTGTCTCCACCCAGAAGATAACAAACAGGAACCATAGGGACGACAGCAGGACTTCACACAACATCCTGGAGCTCTGTGAGGACAACACACACACACACAGTAGAAACTTAAATTGGTTGGCCGAGGAGAGAATGTAAATATGTCCACTAGCAGAGGCATTGCCATCAAATTCATGCAATCTAGTAGAATTAAAGCTGTGAACAAAATATAACTGCTTTGAATAAACTTAAGTAACTTTCTTTTTGAGTGTTGTCCATTGGGACGGTCAAATCTGTCCCACGGCAGTTTCACAATGAGCCGAAAATGTTTGGATGATTACTACATACTTCTGCTTTGAACAACTTATTGACGCATGTACACAGAATGGGAAAATCCCAAATAATAACATCACTTTACATATGACCTGGTCTGATGTCATCTGTCCTTGTCTTTTTCTACGTCACCTTAAATATGTCCTTCTTCCTCAAATATGTGAAGCGTCTATGGAACTAGGCGCTATCAAAATTTAATTTATTGTTACTATTATTATTATAGTCTATCAACATATAATATAAGCATTTTTAATATCTCTTATATCACAACACACACTTCCTGCTCTCTCTCATGTGACTGAATCAACCAATGAGAAGCCAGAAAGGCCTCAGACTGGTAAATGTAAAAGAGCTGCAGAAGCAGATTCAACACATCAGTCCTCCTGTTCTTATGATGCTAGTGTAAAGATTGAAATATGTATGTTTTGTACAGGAGCACAAGATGTTAAATGCTGCAACACGTCACTTGTAATTTAAACCTGATGTTTGAAAAACTTTGCTAACATCCACTGTTTTAATTTAGCTGTTAAAGGAAAGTTAGCATATCAGTGTCGAGACATTCCAGTTAAACGTCGACGTTTAATGCATCAACAACACGGAACTTTACTTTAATCAGCGACGTTGTTGTATGAAAGGTAAAATAATCTGGTGATAACTTTGCTCTCTAGTTAAAGTCGACACACAAGTAGCAGTGCTAACCAGCTAGCTAGCTAAAAGCTAATTGTGCTGAATCCTCTTGTGTGTTAGTTTGAGGGCAAAATCATGACGTGTTGTTTTTAACATTATAACTGATCACATTTAAACATTTAATCAACGCATCGCTAAAGTTACGATGTCAAAGTTTGAAACGACGCGTTTGGAGCAGATGAAAACACTGGTGCTGAATCCAGCTGTTAACATTTCATCTGTAATAATATACTAAAGGTTGTCAGTTCAGAGGCAGGTGCTGCTAAATAAAAGGTCCATTCCTCTTTACTCACTCAAGTCAAAAGATTATCGAGACGACATTCCTGCTCCAAGCTGCTTAAAGCCAAACATTCACTTTGTTTACAAAGATCATCACAAGTCACGTTGCGTGTGTTTCCGCTTCTGGGACCTGACGGTGACAAGCTCTGGCCCGCGGCCCCTCAGAGGTCCGGACACTCTCCTTTGAGGCCACAGACTCATTCTGCTTCAGAGGATCTGCTGATGTTCTACAGAGGGACTTATATCTGAGAATGCAAATATGAAAGTAAAGCTGCTCTCAGACTTCTGTACTTTTTGCCCGATCACCATTTGATTTACTTTGAGTCTTCTTGGTGTTACAAATATAAAATCCTTGAACCAGAAATAAACTCTTCACGATTATCTTTGCTCTAGCTCCAGACTCCATCAGCAAAACAATAAGCTCCTTGTTCAGAGTGCATCATCACACATGCACCAAAATATCTGAAAGCTGCCAGCAACAGATTGATTGCTATCTATTGGTTAAAACACAAATATAGCTGCAGACAGCAACGACTGTGGTTGCATAGAAAGGTAGTGGGAAAATATCATCTCAGTGCAAGTTCTCCAAATGGACTTTAAGAAATGAAAAAGAACTCGCGACATCCTTTTGCATCCTAAAAAAACTTAAAGTGAAAATATAAATGTTACAATGGTTGAGGTGAAATATTAATCATTGTGGATCTTCCTGTACATAGTGGTGTCTATTTATATGTTCTTTTTTACATATAAATTGTTTTATATTTATTCTTGCACAAACACAACACAGCAAATTACTGCTATGCATGAACCGGCTGGGCAATAAACAGATTTAGATTACAACGCGTGACCAATGCAAAAAAGTGGAGTCGATAGTTTGTGGGGATGGGAGCCGGCAGAGCAGAACTAGTGATCCCTACGGCGTAAGGAATACGTTACCTCCTGCCTCTGCCTTCGGTTCTAACTCTCAACTAAATCAAGCAAAGAATTTGATGCTGTTATGCTGCTGCGTTGTGCGTGTGTGAACTGCAGAGAATGTCCGGGGGTCACAGAGTTCCACCACAGGAAACGTCTGAAAGCAACTTATGTGAGAACACTGATGTCTGGTTGGGAGCATTGGGACTTTCTGCAGCATGTGAGGGTTAGGGGTTAGAAGATCCTCCAGAGGATTAACAGCAAGTGAGTGGGCACACACTGATGAGGTTTCTATAATGCGACTGATGCAAAAAAAACTCACTGGACATTCTCCAGAGTTGACGTCTGATAACGTCTCTAAGCATTTACACATTATTGTGTAGGAGACACTAGCAAATGAGGTGCAGAACACACACACAGACACAAGGTAATTTATACTAAAATTACTTTATTACAGCTGATTTCTGTTCAATATCCCTCTGCCAACACAATAGTAAATATACAAACATAATAGTAAATTTGATTCTATTCTTATTCTGCTTTGTGAATCTTTTTACACAGTTTAAATCCACTTTTAGTACTTTACCATCTCTTATGTAACATCTTCATAATCTCTCAGACATTCAACAAGTTCCACCATCTATACATTTTAATACAGGTTATGAGTTGTAGTGGTAATGTGCCAAAGAGGAATACTGACACCTTCCAAGAAATGCAATCTCTTTTCATTATTCGCCTGTCACCTAATCATCTGTTCAAGCCTTTTTTTTTTACTTTGGGCACGAGACGTGAAGCAACTTGCTTTTTGCCATGTTTCATACGTTTCATGCCTTCCGCCCAATGCTTGGTGCGACCATGGAGATGAGACAATGCAGTGGTATCTGGGCTTGGCAACTCGGGTATGGCACAGTGTTTGACCATAGAAAGGATCGCCATGTTCAGTTGCTGATTCTCATTCAGTATCCCATATGCTTACAGTCAGTAGGACTAAATTTGACATCAAAGTGTAACTAAAATAAAAAAAAGTTTAAACAACAAATAAAATCCAGGTTGGTGGGGAGGGTCTTATTACTGACGATAATTGACAACAATATCCAGACTCCCTCACACACACAACACTGACAAAAGTGAACAAAACCTGTGCATAAAAACTTAAGGTTGGCATGTGTGGGAGGTTTGTTGGGCCCGACATTGAACGTCTTAGCCTTGGCTTTTGACTTGATGTAAGATACCAATAATGATAAGCATATCCCCTTTTATAGAATATCAATAAATCAGAAAATAAATTATGAATTAAACCTGCTGTGTTGCGGTAGCCGGAACAAGTCACTTGGCTTTCAAGAATACAAATTATGGATTTTGGGACCAAACCATATACAAGATGATATAATGCATATTTTCTAGGTAGGATATATACACACGGTAAAACTGAAATCCCACCGATTTAACAAAGAGACCCAAACCTTTGTGTGTCCTTACATGTGATAGGACTATATCACAGTGTGACATTGAGAAAGAGCCAGCCTCGGAAATAATGGCTCTGAATCCGAGTGGAATGGGGACAAATTGGTCAAATGTTTGCAGAGTGTGTGTGTGTGTGTGTGTGGGGGGGGGGGGTTATAGAACGGCCGTTTGTGGCATTTAGAGGAGATGACAGCAAACACATGCATATGAGGCATTTAGATTCTGTACACAAGACCTAGAATATCTTCCAATGTATATATATCCAGACAATTCAACACCATTTGAACTTTGAGAGTGAAAGGTTTGCTAATATCACCATGTTCTGTCAGTTAAATAGTTAGTTTTACAAATTATTTTCTTAAAATGTGAGTTTAGTCTTTAAATGTTTTCTTTGATAAAATATACACTTATACATTTACTTCCAGCTTTTTGATTCGGGGTGGGGGGGGGAGCATATATCCTTAATATCCATAAATCAGAATCCTTAGAGACCTTTTCTGTATGGAAATGGAAAAACCTCACTTGAACGGGGAGACTGTTAAAAGGTTAGCGGGGCACCTGACTGAGCCAGTGATATGTCATCAACCAGAGAGAAGGAGTTTATTCAAATAGGAACAGTTACAGCTATCAAAGGAATACCCAAGTGCTTTTGCCACATTTATTTGGTACATGGCCGTTTTTCCAGCGTGCGTGTTGACCCCGATTTTACTTCTACACGAATACACTACAATAACATATCATGCGTGTGAGTGCATTATTCAATCACCCTTGTTCCTGGGCTCTGCTGAGATGGTGTGGCATCAATAACATTTTTTGTGTTACTTAAATAAGCCCCAACATTGTTTTTAACAGTGTTGTAGTTTCTTTGTAGTTGCGAGCCTGCTGTCATGGTCATGACAATTCCTTATGCTTCCTGCCTGCACATAATGAACTCTTCAATTAACTCAGCTCAGTTTGTTTAATGGAAACTGGAACTAAAACATTTCTTAGAAGCTTCCTCCCATTTTCTATTTGCAGAGGAGATAACCAACAACAGCTTACACTCAAACACATTCAGAACACAGTAAAAGCCGCAGAACTAGAAAAAAAATTGTCACTCATACTGCACTGTATCATACACTGGGCTTTTGTCCATATATGGAAAATTGCCCCTAAAAAAAACTCACAGCACAGGTCAGCTTGACTCCTTAACTTAACAGCTTACGTACCAACAAAACACACACCCACCAGGTGTTTGGCGAAGAGTCTACGGTAACTTTACATATATTTAGCTGTATAAAGTGCTTTGAAAAAGGCAGCAGTTTTAAAAAGGCACTAAAAAAAAAAAATCGACAGGTCAATATTAGCATTGTTGTGAAGCCAAATTTGTCTCCCCCACCCCAACCACACAATAACTCAACATGTACAACCACATTCTCTGTAATGCAGGGGTGTACAAGTTACACCTACATTACAGTTACTGATATGCACGGATAATTTTCTCAAATGATTAAGGCTTAAACCAACTCCACTGCATCCACAGTGAACACAATAACCTGGCAAATCTATCTGGGACCTCTGGACTTAAAATAACTTGTGTTAAAACAGATTGATGAAAGTATTAAACTATAAACAACTGGGACTAATTTAAATCAAAGGTTTAAAAAGGCACTGTAATAGTGTAGCATAAGCCTAGTTTAGAGTTAAGATTAGTTGTTGTGGCTTCAAATGACTTAAGTCTCATTTTGGCCTATGATCAGGAGATCAGGTGAATTAAAAAACTAAGATATAAAACTGAGTCTGACTTCTCACAATGACCATTACAGCAGGCTCGTGTTTCAAAAGCAATACCAAAAAACACAGACCGATGTTTGCTGCAGTTCTCACCAGCATCAGAGGATCAGCCAGTGTATAAATTAAAATGAATTGGGTAATTCGAGGAGGGAGGTACTAAACAAAACTGATTGTTTGATATACCACATTTCTAAAGACATAGTTAACACATGTCAAAGACTTTTTAACAGTGTTTCATGTGCAAAATGAGAGCAATGGCTGTTAATAGCACAACACATATTCCATAAATTCCATAGGAGGGAGCTGTAAATAAAAACAAAAAGGGAGTATTATGTGTTGACACTCAAACTGCTTATATAACATAGAATTTAAGGATCTGTATGTGTGCTGATAAACTGCCTTGTGGACGGGCTGTGCCTTTTCCAGCCCTTTTGACCTGAGCAACATTTATTTAATCACACATCCACATCTGTACATGGGAGAAATGGAGGGGTGTCACAGAGAGAGACAGAGCAGCGGAGCTCAGCCAATACCCTGCTGCGTTTGTTGGATTCTACCGTCTCCACACACAATGCTGACTCCATAGCTGACGGGGGATCTATGTGTAGGAGAGGTGTGACCCGTTAGATATTTGAGACGTGACACTGGTACTCCTGCTCATTGCCTGCTCACTGCGCCCCCCTGAGGGTGTCCTCCCCATTGCTTGGGGGCTGTTCTGTGCACCTGCACTGCTGCGGGACACCAGGGATCCTGCTGACGGGTGGCCCCACGGTGATGGACTCCCACCTCCCTGCCCCCAGCCCTGCTGCATAGATGCCCCTCCTGGACTGGAGTGATAAGAGTGAAGGCTGCCTTGGTGGCTTGACCCTGCGCCTGAACTGCCACTGCCCCAGTGTGGCCCTTGAGAGCTCCCAGATTGGTGGTACTGATGATGATGACTCCAGCTGCCTGAAGCCCCAGGAAAGCTGTTGTTGAGGGCCTCAGGGGAGATGTTTGATAGCACCATGTTGCTGAAGCCCAGGCGCATACTCTCTGAGTCAAAAGCCTCAATTTCTCGGGCTTGACGTTCCAGCAAGCTCCGGATTCGCTCCAAGCGTTCATTCTGCAAGGACAGCATCTCCTCCTCAATCTATGGAAAACAAGAATGTTGTTAACAACATCGTCCATAGAGGTCTTTTCACAGCAGACATTTTAACCCTAACCCTAACCCTGAGTTCCCCCTGTATTTTCTCCAGATTAACCTAAAAGCTGTGATTGAGTAGTTGATTTTCAAAACATTTTAAACTTAAATCCTTCGTACAACTATTGAGTCAGACCAGTGTTAATCACCAGATGAGAATAAAGAATAGAAAGCAACCTTCTGTTCGAGCAGGGCCCTCCTGATTGACACTCTCTGCTCCAGGTCCTTCCTCTCACGTTCATGCTGGGCATCTGTCTGCATCTTGATTTTGCTCTGGTAGGCGTTGAGAAGCTCCAGCTCCTGCTGTAGCTGCATTCGAAGGGCTTGGCACTGAGCCTCCTGAGTCTCATCCAGACGGAGCTGAAGACAGAGACACTTAACGTAAGGGTCCAGGGAATATAATTCAACCACTAATGATTTGGAAACATCCTCCAAAATGTAAAATAACATGGTGCATTCATGGTAATTGTCTTTCTACACAATATTAAAAGTCCACATTCCTGGCAAAGCAAGACTTACCGCCTGAGTTGAGAGCATCTCATTGATGGAGTGGTCATACTGCTCAGCCAAGATGGCGAGTTTGCGGTGCTGCTCCTGCTTTAGCCGTTTAAGGACGGCCTTGTGCTCGGACTTTGGCGTGTTCTCCAACAGATGGTTCCTTAGTGCTTTGTACTGTCTGGTCTGGATCTTACATGTGTCCTGGAACTGCTTCTTTATCTGTAGCTCTTTCGACTATGTTGAAGAGAAAAAAGGACAAAATTGTGTTTTCTTCATATTTAAACATCGAACAACACGAAAACAAACACTATTTTCAATATTATCATCATCATTCAAATGAGCTTGTCTGTTCAATGTTAATGAACATGCTCAGAAGCTTATTCTAACCTTGAGGCTCTTGGGTTGCTGGCGAACCTCCATGACATGTTTGCGTCGAAGTTCCCTCTCCCTTCTCTTGTTGTACTCCTGCTGATTGTGGAGTTCGGTCTGGTGCTGCAGGCGGATCAGCTCAGCCCTCGTCTTCTGGATGTTGTTGAGCTGGCGGAACTCCAGTTCTTGCATGGACTCGTGGTGGCGGAGAAGCATGGCATGCTCCAAGTCCTTCTGGGTCTGACGCTTGTTTAGTTCCTTATTATTTTAACCAATGCAAGGATAAAAAGGAAACAACAAAAGAGATAAGGAGGGGAACATTTAAATTTGTTGAGGAACTTTTCTATTTTTGTGAAATTTGAAATTCAGCAGTACAATGTAGGACAGAGAACTGACCTCTCGTACTAAGTCCTGTTCAACATTGTGGCGAGCAATCAAGATCCTCCGTTTGAACCTGCGGCACTCCAGTTCCAGGTACTGCCTCTGTCTGCGTTGTAGATTGGCCTCCTCCTCTGCTTGGAAGTGTTGGAAGTTTTCTTTCTGCTTGGACAGCCACTCCTGTTTTTCTTTTTTGGGTGTTGACTGGTTTTCATTCAGCTCCTAAAAGGGCAGAAAGAGCACAGGTTACTGAGAGAACTATTTTCAAAGAACTGATTAGTGTTTATTAGCAATCAGTAAGTTAGCTGAAAGACATGCTTACACAGGGCACTATATAAAGCAACAATGCAAATTGTTTCTCTACCTCTTTAAGTTGCTCCTTGCGAAGTTTGTACTCCCGTTTTTGGGATTCGAGGAAGCTGTTGAGCTCTTTCTTCTGCTGACTCTGGATATGCTGTTGGAACTTCTTTTCATCATTGCTAACGGTTTTTGCCTGTTTGAGAAATACATATATTCAATCAACATGATCTATTTCCTACTATGAGCCACAGCAAATTACAAATTTTAGTGAAGACATAAATAAGCTGAGCCAATACATCTTTCTCCATCGATGCCTGGTGCTTCTTGACAAGTTTCTCCATCTCCTGGGCAAAGCTATTCCTCTGATTCTCCAGCTCCTTGTCCAGTCGGAGTCTGTGCTCATCCATCTCAGCCTTCAGCTTGTTTTCCAGAGCCATCAGCTGCTTCTGGTGCTGCCGTCTCATGCGCTTGTAGCCCAATATCTGCTCCCTTAACTCAGAATCCTGCTCGTGCTCTTTAATCTGGCGAGTGAGCTGCCATTGATAAGACAAAGAATTTAATTTATATTAATGCTGGTTGGGTGTTTTTGAGAGAAGTACATAAAAGAGAAGCAACATAAAGTCCATCCAAATGTATAAAAGTTTCAAGCAGGATCACAGCAATCATTTTCATTCTATACATAATTTAAATACTTTTTTCAAACCTTACAGGATTCAATGACTACAAGGACTATACATCAAGACTTTTAACAACCCATTGAACATTTTCAGTGGGTATGTGAGCAGTTGTTTCAGTTATCAAGCAGTTACTTTAACCATCTTCTTATTTAAATTGCAGATATAATGACTGTGTTTTTACCACTGAGGCTGTACGTATTGTGGCAAAGTGCTCGCGGTTTCGTTTTGGCCGTGGAGTTTGTGCAGGTGGCGACTGTTGCTCAGTTGGCCGGGTGTTAGGTTCAGACTCTTGATTATATGCCTCTTCATCCTGAAGGGGACACAAAAGGCCCAAGAGGAACAATCAATTAAAACAAACAACTACTATAACCAATTATAAACAGGTTAAACAGGCCAGGACCTGATCTTCTTACCGGTTTGAGGTGTATGACAGAGCTGTTGGACATGACTGTGTGGTCTCCCTCCATGTCAACCTCACTCTTGTCATCACCTGCATCTGTTAGACTGTTGACGGAGCTGCTTTGGGAACTGGCACTGATTGACATACTGGGGATTGATTGGTTGCTCCCAACGCTGTTCACTGTACCTGTCCTACCCACATTGTGTTCTGGCTCCTAAAAATAGGACACATAGCAGACAGTGAGACGGTTACAACAAGGCTGTCTGATAACATCTGTTTAAACACTGACAGCCTCGCTAAACTGGAGATGCAGGTTAGAAAAAGTCGAGACAGACCTCCTCTTCATCTTGTGCCTCAGTTGAGGGGCCATTGTGGGCTTCCTGGAACAAGAGCTTCTTCATTTTGCGATATTGCAGATTGTCCAGCTCCCGCACGGCATCCTTTGTCCTATTTATCAGGTCCATTAAAACCGATTCTGGTCGTTCACGCTGGACAAATGCATGCTGGGGGAAGGACACAGAATACACCTCTTGCATTAAAATCCTGTATTCTACTGTGTCTATAAGGGTAAGCCATTAATCATAACCTATCCGAATGCCTGTCATAGAATTGTTTTGATTCATACCTTTAACAGCTCCTCGGAGTTGGGCCTATCCTGGGGAAATTTCTGAAGGCATGAGTCTACAAAGTTTCGGAAATAATCCGTCCTAAAATTGAGAGGTGAAATTTCGGGTAAATTTATACAATTGTTTCTATACTTTGTTGTATTCAGGCTTAATGGTTTAAGAAACAAGAAATCAGCTGATAAAAGTGTAATTCTTAACTCACCATTCACTAGACAGCAGCATGGGGCTCTCATTCTGTGCTATATGGTATAAGGCACTCATTGCATTCATGTTGAAAAGTGGAGGTTTTCTCTCAGCTGCAGGTTACACAGAGGAGTCAGATAAGAAAATTTTTAATTATGAGACAATGAGGAACAACATGTATCAATAATAAACAAATTAAAGGAGCAAAACTCTCACTGGCTGTGAGATGTTGGTAAAAATCATAGACATATGTGGAAGCAAGGAATACAAAAACAGTGACTGTACCTAATTCAATGCAGGTTATTCCCAAAGACCAAATGTCCACCTTTCCATCATATTGACCCTCGTCCATAGCTAGAATGACTTCTGGGGCCATCCTGAGAAAACAAACACACACAGCACAATCAAAATAAGTAAATTGAAATTGAACAAAAAAATATTTTCAAACGCTCTGCGAGGAAACTTTAATATACTTATATAAGTTTGTCGCGTACCAATATGGAGTCCCCACAAAGGAGTTGGCAGGGCAGGCAATGGAGGCAGAACCAAAATCTGCCAGTTTAACCTGCCCTGGCTCTGTCAGCAAGATGTTTCCTGCTTTGATATCTCTGTCAAACACAGAACAAAAACATGTTAAAGCTCCAAACAATAGACAGTTGGCCTGAGGGCACTTTATGCCAAGCACGCGCCTAAACACTCAAGACACTCACCTGTGTATCAAGTTATGGGAGTGAAGATAAGCCAACCCTTGAAGAGCACCATGGGTAATTGCAGCTATTTCAACTTCTTGCAGAGGTTTCTTGTGAACTGGAGGGTAACATTCACAGACAGTGATGTAAATCCAGAGAGCGGTAACAAGGTTTACATTGAAAAGGGAGTCTACCCTCTCAAGTCATGCAGCAAAGATTACAAGTTTAAAACGTTTTCAACTCACCTTCCAACAAATCGGAGGCAGAGCCGAGACAATACTCCATAACCAGCTGCAAGGAAATAAAGAGCGGTCTGTGTGAATGCATTTTCTTTTACCTGGCAGTATGTACAACAGTGTGTCCGTTATCACTGACACTCATGGTGAATCTTACCCAGGCTGTGTGCTCTCGCAGGTAACATCCTTTATACTCTATGCTGTTTGGGTGTTGTATGCTCTGCAAGAATTTCACCTCCTTGATTATGTCTTGCCATTTCTGTGAAAACAGTTAAAAGCAGAGCAATATATTAACAACTGACATAATAAACATAGTTACAACGACCTATTAACATGATCGAGGTAAGTCAAAGATAGCATACCTCAGTGGACTGCTTTCCACTATAGGACATCTTCTTGATGGCCACCACCTCATTTGTCCGTGAATCACGTGCCTGAGTAATGAGCAACATTATAATTAGGTGGGATTGTCACCTTCATTATATCAATGATGATGATCTCATTGCCACAAACATCATGACAACACAATCTGTTGCTGTTACAGCACAAGTCTCAGTAAGCTGGCTGACATAAAAGCCATCAACGCTTTTATCCGCTGAGGGATAATGTTCACATTACAGGAATCACAAAAGCCAAGTCACGCCCCCAACAAACATCAGAAATGTAAAATATCACATTTTGTTTTTACTTAAATTTTTGCTGTTAAGTCTGATTGTAATGTAGTTGCTAGCTGACACATTGTGACAGTGATACTACAACAGAGCTACAATGTTAGATCATTTGGAAATAGTTTAAAATAATTGAAAGGATCTAAGATGCCTTTTTTGTTTAGTCTACTCAAATTGGAATACTGAGGAAAAAAAGATTCACCTAATTTTCAGAACGATAATAATGGTGGAATTCATTACTTATATGTAGTAATGGTGCAGATATAGCAATGGAATTTTACATTCACAAAAAACAATAGCAGTACACTCAGATGTATCTAATGAATTGAGCCAAGCATAACTTTTACACCCCCCTAGCCCTCGACCTCACTGAAAAGAATGAGAAGGCTGCATTTTCAGTTCAGGTGTCAGAATGCACATGGCGTTAGGCTTGAACCTTATATTGAGAAATACTCACAAAATATACAGCACCGAAGCTTCCATGTCCGATCTCACGCAGATCTGTGAAGAGCTTTTCTGGGTCCTCCTTGTAGAAGAGCTCAGCTACGTCGGGGTCCTTCAGGCTCCCCGCCCGACTGCTGTTGGGCATGATGGGGAGTTGGGGGGCGATGCCGCTGCCGCCAGCAACTATCTGGGTCCGCGACAGCGACTTGAGAGCCCCCACCGATGTCTCATCTGCAGGACAGTGGTCTCATATGTGTTCAGAGCTAAAAGCACAAGGGGAAACAAGAATGAGTACAGTGAAAGAGATACAGCAACAGCAGAGTGGTATAAGCTAATGTGTTAACGTGTGCCCAATAACAATAGAAGTACAATGTGCTTCATAAGTGGTGTTTGGATGTTTTTTGAGCAAGATGATCATATTTTCTACCTTAGCATGTTACAGTTTGAGTTATATGTAATATGCAAGTATAACTTCAGGTCTGTGACAGTTCATGTCTGCAAAAACAGAGTCTATTAACGAGAGCGAGAGGAGGCGACAACACCGACTGAACCATGATGTCAGGTGCAAAAGTGGAGAACGGGCAGTTAGAAATCCATAAGTAGCAACAGATAAGTCTCCTGTTTCCATAGTAACAGCAACCCCAGCGAGGAAAATAGTGGGCTGCGTCCTAACAACCTCTCCTCACACCTTCAGTGACTGGTATGTGGACAGATAGATGTGTTGAGGATACAAAGAACCAGCTCGAACAAAGAAACCAAGGTAACAACACACTGCTTCAGTGGGAGACGGATGCCGACTCTGAAAGAAGAAAGAAAGCATTCCAGTGACAAGACTACTTGTTAAACCTGTAAGTACTTGGTAAACATAGATTCTTTAACATACCAAACATTAGCCATGTAACCTTCCTTCAAGTGATCAAGAGTCAGTTCAACAATATATCAAAAAACAAAACAAATTGCCAATAAAGAAACTCACAGCCACATCTAAATATAATGCAGATTCACCGTAAAAACTTAATGTAGTAGCTCCTCAATCAAAAATACAATAAGCCCCTGTCATTGCTAAAAAAAGTGTTACAAAATATTAAGAACATTTTTTTTTTGGTTCCCTACATAAAACAAGCCAATATCATCAGCATCATCGATAACACTAGAAACTTAAGAAATGTATTTTATTTCCCCCTTTAAACTTACAGAAATTCACAAAATATACCTTGTGTTAAAACAAATTCACCATCAGACTGAGATTGTTTAACCATTTGTTGCCTATTAAATTGTTTGTTACACAACTCCCCTGCTGTAATACAGATGTAGACTGTAAAAGATCACTGAGGAAAGTTTACTGAGTACATACGGCTCAGATGATCCGCTGCAAACAGATGCAGAGCTGACGCTGGAGTCACAAGACTTCTTTCCCAGCCTGGGAGAAACAGCCCCCAGTTGCAGCAGACATCTTTTGTCTCA
Source organism: Platichthys flesus (assembly GCF_949316205.1). Classification (NCBI taxonomy): domain Eukaryota; kingdom Metazoa; phylum Chordata; class Actinopteri; order Pleuronectiformes; family Pleuronectidae; genus Platichthys; species Platichthys flesus. The sequence goes on from NC_084948.1 coordinate 20,998,689, forward strand.
CAACAACACTGAACAACTCACAATTCCACAGAGATGCAGGCACGGCCGTGAAATAAAGCCTCATTACCATGTGGGACTGTGTGCCTCTTTACTGCCATTGTTCGGCACTACATTGTCGCTCTTGAATGAGCTTTGTTGTCATATGTCATGATGGCATTTTCGACCGTGGACACGTGAGCACAAAAGTGAGTGATGACAACTGATACCTTCATAAAAACACCCTTTGCGTTCCAGCTAGCACACACACACACACAAACACACAAGAAGAATGCAGCAAGACAGGACAACAAAGCTGGAGGGCTGGAATTCCCAATGTATGCCCTCATTGCTCTGCATTTCTCAGCATTTCCTGTTCGCACGGCTGTGGGGAGGTAGGACTGGGCGCTGGTGAGCATTTGATGATTATATGTCGCTTCGCTTCACAACAGTGACATTCACTCAGTCGTGCGATGCAGATTTGGACACAGTCAAATACAGGTTTAGTACTTCCATATCATGCATATGACTTGTCATTTAAAACCATCAGTGATGTAGGATCAGTTCAGCCATTCCCTGAAAAACTGGATCTCCCTGTGACACCAAACTGTGTTTCCTCAATCTTTTAACCATCCGTGTCACAAGGTCAAAACCAAACGAGAACAAGCCAGAGTAGGTTTATGAACATTGATAGAGTGGAAATCAGGCCTAACCAACGTGAGGGCAGGTAGACACACGTTAAAACAATAGCCTGACAAATCCACACAATCATAAACTAATCAGAGTTTCGTCTGAGATCAATCCCACCCACCCACCACTGTCATATGTGGGGCAGCAGATATGACATCCCATCGTACCTGTTGGCTGGCTAACTCTTCGCTGGAGTTACCACACGAATGGGATTACCCGGAGCTCTTAGTGGGGATTTAGTAGAAAGTTGTCGCTTTCCAGCAGCTGCCTCCAGTCGCTGTCACACAACAGAGTCAAACATACACGGTACCCCCCTACCACCGAACCGTGAAAGACCCAACAACACCACTGAAACGTGCGCACACAAGCCCCAACTGGACCCAGCGTTCCCTGGAAGTGCTAGCCTCACAGCAAAAGTTGACGCTAGCTAGGCTAAGTTACGTGTCATATGATGAAACCACCCGGGCAACGCGCACACGGCCCGGGGACGTGGATAACCGAGCGAATCGTGGAGAGTTAAACCGACCTCATAGGCCATTTTACCCGAAACTGCCACATTAGCGGGCTAACTTGTGAGATGTTTGCTAAGTTAGCTTAGCCAGCTAGCTGAAACTCACCCTCCCTTGACAGGCCAGGTTTCAGCGCCTCGGATAATGTCGTTAATTCAAGACAGTTCGGGGGTTATGAGAGTCTTCCGCCCGTTTCATGCCCGCCCCGACTCACGCTGGATCCTTTGCGGGGTTTTGGTCGCTGTCAGTCGGCTACAGCGCACTGGAGTCGTTAATTATCACAGCTTTAAAAAAAAAAAAAAAAAAAAAGATCCCCACCCTTGAAGTATCTGGGGAGCCGGAGTAGTCGAGTCCCACTCCCAGGCAGGTCCAAAGATGGCTGCCGAGCGCTCCGCCGCCGCCGCCTCCCTTCGTGGAAACACGTCGGGGGAGAATGTGAGGGAAGTTCAAACCGCGCAGAAACACCCATAAACAGGGCGAGGAAGGCTCCGCGGGGTCGTCGTAAAACAACGTAGACTGAAGCTAGCAGGCCGCCATGTTAACTTAGTTGTTTAGATTCGCTGTAACTCCGCTCCGAGGTCCGTCCTCCCTCCACATTCTGTGAACAGCAGTTCCGCCCTGACTGTGGCAGTAAACTCTCTCTGACCCAACATCCAGAGGCGGGGACACCGGAATATACATTTAAAATAACGCTTAAACTATATATGAAAATCAATGCTGGACTCGTATAAATGTTATTTTCATTCAAATGTTTTCTCTGATCATTATGTTTCTTTTTTCAATTTAAATTCCTGATTGATCCATGGAATATGTCACATAAAAAACATCTAACCTTTCAAAAGATAAATACTTGCCTGTAAACATTGACTTTTCATAAATGCTTGTTCCAATTTATTGGTGAACACAAGAGGTTCATATCTATATAAGAACAATGAGACACAAACAACAGCATGCAAATATAATTGGAGCAGCTCACAAATCCAAATTTATTATCAAAGCCTTTGTTACAGTGTTTCCTGGAACAAGAGCAATATTTGCAGTCACTGTGTCGAGTCCAGTTAAGACCATCAAGATAACATTTGCCGAATCAGTTAATCGACTCATGAAGTTGACAGCGTGGAAAGAATAAACATTACAGAAGACGATTCTAAAGAAAGATTCTAAAGGCATCATTAAATGCCGCCCTCGTCAAAAAAATACCTGTAATTTGTTTATTTAGCTATTAATAGTCTAAACATTAGCAGCCAAATTTTTTGTCGATCAACATATTGTTCAAGAAGACCTAATTTTTGCAAAAATAAATAAAAATGCAGGTGATCATTCTCCTTCTATCACCTCCACTGACTCCCAGGACCTAGTGGCCTTCAGTGTGTCCAGTCTCATCCTGTCAGCAGTTGAGATGACAAAGTTATCAGAGGCCTTCGGGTGCTACCAATAATACCTGAGGCTCCTAATCAAATATACACTGATATACTCTGGTCCTGCTTATAAAGTTTTTGTATATGTAATGTTGTTTGGTCTGTTATTGCAAGATGTTGGTTATCATGTGGCATGGAAGACCATTCCCACCCCCCCAGCACTGATTCACCCACAGTGTCTGATCGCAAGCTGTTCCTTCCTGTAACTGTTATACTTTAAAATAACCTCTGCTCCCATGTTGACCACATGTACCGTATATATATCTCACTCTTGCTATCACCTAATTTAACTGTGCTATAGTCATTTTCCGTCAGTGCAATTTCAATATGATATGTACACTACCATTACACTGTACTCGGTTGACACTGTACATATTACTTTCTATCTTTATTATTCCTTGCATTGATATTTAACTTTTTACTTATTCATTACTTCAACTGAGTGCATTTCACTATCCTATACTGCTGTAGGACTTAAATGTCCCCATGGTTGGACTAAGGAAGGATTATCTTATCTTATCTTAGCCATCATCAATGATACAAATGATTTTGGTGTTGTATTTGATTTTTTGCTTGTGTAAGTATTGAAGGAAAAATGGACTTACTGCTTTAATGTTTATGAAAATGTAAACTTTGCATTCACCGGCACCAACAACATCTTGTAACAGATATTACTTTATTTACTTCATCTTTGCAATAAAAGCTCCATCAACTCATGTTGTTATCCTGCAGTGGTTCATAACACTATTCAAACACCGACATATTCACAGGATAATACTCTACTTCCATGGTCGACACCAGGGAATAAACCAGTACAAGTGCATGTATTCTACTGTTGGTTTCACTGGAACACAGTTATGTGACTCGCCCTGGGGATCCTTGAAAGTATTCTTTGTTGTTGAGGGGTCACAGAATGAATCTCAAGGCCTTCAACTGCATTTTCTTGATGATTCAAAGTAGAAAGATCACAAGCATCTTAAACCACACGGCACAACTGATCTTCAGATCGAGACATTTCAATAATAAACATTAAATTCTTCCAAATATTGGGAATTTTTTTTTCCTGATAATCTGCTGCATTAAAGCTGGTGATCTGAGGCTGAGGTGCAAGAAGGTTACTTACATCATACTTGCGGGCTCCTCCATCAGCAGACAGAGGGTATGCCATGTTCTCCCTTCAGGCAGGGCATGATAGTCAGCTATTGTTTACTAATAGATTCTCTGCTGGTGTGTCTGTGCATGATGTAAGAGTGTACCGAAGAAACCCCTGTGGCCAGCCCTTCAAGTTCAGCCTCCCTCTCCATCTGCATGGTAACAGGCTGCACAATGGGCCTTCTTTCACAGAACACATGTGGTCACGTCAAGGTAGGAAAGGCACAGGTGTAAATAATGAAATGAATTATTGTGACTTCTGACCAGAACAGAACCATTGTTAGTCAGGATCACCTGGGGGGGGGGGGGGGGGGGGGGATTTCCTACCATGACAAAAGGCACAGCTCCCGGGGATTTAGGGCTTTTGGATCTATTTAAAAGAATCCTCTTCAGATGATGCCACATGTGACTGCTTCTGCATGTGAGTTGCACAACTTGGAGCTTCTCCACGAAGAATGAAGATCCTGACGGCAGAAAATGTGTCTGTTTCGAGCGCACAATATAGCCGCTAACCAAACTGCATAACAAAAAGATGTTGAGCATGTAAGGCTATGACTGCAAATCTATCCATTATCTATAATGTCCTACGCATATAACCCCGGCCCAAACCAGGATTCAAACCAGAATAATTGCTGTGAGGCTCTTTAATTCCAGTGTAATAAGCACAATTCACCTGTGATGGGAATGATGTCAGTTATGACAATTCAATAAAATGGAGGAAGAAATCTTGCTTCATTTGATTCGTTACACTTTTGAATTTCCTCTTATTCATCTTTTACCCGATGTTCTGGTTGACCTTTAAAGTTCTTTATACCACTAATTTCCCATTACATACTGTATTTTTAAGGCTACCAAGAAATAAAGTAAAAGATGAGTCATTCATTACACTTCATCTACAATGGAAATTTCATGACCAATATTTTAACTGAAATCCTGGCCACAATTAGATAATCAAAACAGAACTTTTTAACTGGTGAGAGCTTAGACTAGTGTGATAAGTAAGAATTCATATCTTACAGGAATCTGAATTTTCCATACTGGAAAAAAGGGGTGAGATGTGTTTGCAGGTAATAGCCACAGTATTTATGAAAGCTGGCGGCTGTTCTCAGGCTTCCTCACAGTATTAAAATAAAACAATGGGATCCATTAAATAAAATATTCTGCTCTGGTAGGAACCTTTTCTCAGAATGAATAGGTTCATTGTATCAGGAGCTTCTTCAGTCTCTTTTCATGCCTCCATCTCTACCTCTCCTTCTTTCCCTCTTCAGCAGGTATCCTTTGTCTGAAGAAAGCTCCCCACTCTTATATGCATAGATAAAGAGGATGATTCATTTGGGACGTTTGCAGAACTTGAAATCAGAGGATGATTCATCTTTTCATAGGTGGGTTCGAGAGAGTGTGAAAACGAACTCTCAACAAACATGTTCAAATATAGTAATTAGTCATTTTAAGTAATGCATTTTTTCCACATCATACCACATTAAAATAGTCAATGTGCCTTTCCCTAACTTTACAGTTTTAAATTTTTTCATTCATTTCAAACAAAGAAATAATAGAAATAATAAAAAAAATTGACAAAATAAAAAGTATTTACAAACAAACAAATTAAACACTTAAAGATTTAATCTACATATTCAAAAAGGTGCAACAAGTACAAATTTAATTAATCTCACCCCTTCTCCGGGGGTTATAATTAATTATCTTATGCTTAACCTTCTTCCTATATATCTATAAATATGTTGTTTACTTGTTGTAACAATAGTTTGTAGGATAATCTAACACTTTACCCGAGTAAACATACCATTGTAACGCTTCAGTTAAGTTTTATATACAGTACGAAGATAAGATTTTAATTTTCAAATACTGCAAATTGCAAGTACCCGATTGGGTTTGCACAACAATGCCACCTGGGGGAATTGGCACCCCAGGATCTATAGTCTCAACGTCCTTCTTTGGAAACCAATCAACTACACAAGTTCTTACTGATAAGAGGCAGAGACATGTCTTCATCACAAAGATTATTTTATTAACATCTCAAAACAATATAATAGGGTCTGGAACTGAAAGGGAGAAACAAGATTAATTGGCACAAATATTCTTTATTGCAAACAGGATTAAAATCTAACTTTATTAGATTATTCAAAAATCACAATAACAAATCTCTTAAAAGTATAGAAGCCAGACTACAAAACAAAATGTGAGCTGAGGCCACATGTGGAGAGGCGGTCTAACTAAACGAGTGCCCAGGGGTGCCACCAGTTACTCACAAAGCAACAATAGTTCACACAACTCATCCCAGTGCTCCCACTCACATGCGTTACGTGGGGGACCTCACCTGAGTGCCAAGCCTCCCAGCAGTGCGGCACTCAGCTTCATTGAAACAATAACTAATGTAGAAATTAGGAATAGAACCATAAACAATACATCTGTAAACAACAACCAATAGTGGTGTAACCCAACCGTCCAAACGAACAAAGATTACAATTCTAACAAAATAAACAACTAAATTTTGCCAAAAGGAATAAAACCAATATGAACCACAACAGAAACAAACATAATGGCAGCAAGTGAACTTAAGACAAAGAAACCATTAGTCAGGCTGACCGTGCTGCAGAAAAGCACATTCAATATGGAGGCCTACCCACCACCTCCAGTATGGTGCCTTGGCACGTATCTCTCACAGCCAGGACAACAGGGCACATGCAGGCTGTAATGGAGGTCGTACATTTAGTTTGCATGCCACAGAAAAATGAGCATGGAAGGGGAGAGAGTCACTTCGGCCACATACCAGTATAGCCAGCAACCACCAGCTACAACCACAGCAAAGGGAAGGACAGAGACTCACAAGTTTTTTATATATTCGGCCTGATTAAAGGAGGAGTCAAGGCTGGGGCTGCATTCAGAACTGCAACTCACATAGACTGTGTATGATGGCTGCACACTATGTTCTCCCACAGTGAGGATTCCTCCCCACCACATCCGATATACAGTATCTACTCTCATCTTGTGCAGCTTATCATATATTCGTATGTATGAGGTTCTGTTTCTCTTTGTCTGTGCAACATATGTGAGATACAGTAAACACATTGTGGTAATGTAATATTCATTCAAGTCAAATCCTGTACAAAATATCAAGATGCTCCAAAATTACACCCCGGGCCTTTATTTTGAAGGGGCGGGAAAGTCACCGGTAACCCCGGAAGCCGGAAGTGAATTGTCTGGGCTTTCCTCCCCACATGGCAGAAAAATGTCTGCTACTGAGGAAAAACAACAAGGCCACAGAGCCGGCGGTTACAAACAGAAGAACAAGGGACACAAACATGGCAAGCACCGAACGAAAGGGGAAGTCGATAGAGAAAACAAAGGTGAGTGGGTTAGCACGGGTCGCGAACAGCTGATGTGAGCTGTGTTGTGTTAGCATGTGGCCGCGGCTCTGCAGACACACGTGTTGACTTCTGAGTAACGATCACGTACCCTCGGTTGTCACATGTGAATCTGGGCGTGAAAACGGGACCTTTTAATGGATTTAGTCACATTGATAGACTTAATCTAAAGAGTTTAAAGCAAAACTTTACATCCATGCACCTCAGTCAACTTACAATTGAATTTAAATCCCCTGATGACATATTATACATGCTATGCAAGACTTTAAATTAGCACCATGACGAGTACACGTTACAATCATGCAATGACGTACTATTGTTAAACTTCTGTGATGTTATAGTTTGAATGAATACTTAGTTATTACTGGCTGGATATGAAACATTGCAGTTAACAAACCTTTGAGGATCCCAATGATCAGAGCTGTGTGTATCACAGAAGGGAGCAGCTGCAAATGAGACCAATGAGATAAAAACCATTCAGATTTTAAATTCACGACTATTGTCAGATCTATTGTCACTATATAGACAATTGTCGACTATTGTCTATCGTTACCCCCCATCACACTGACTCTGCTGACCCCCCCCCCCCACCCTCGCACATAATTTATAACACTACATTATTGGCACTACCACCAATCTTTGCACCTTAAAACCGAACACAACACATTTACTGTATATATTATTTTTTCGATATTGTTGTTTTTTATATTGATGTTTATATTGCTCTATATTGTTGTTTTTATACTGTTGTTTGTAAAGTGCACCAACCACACCAAGGCAATTTCCTGTATGTGAAAATATACAAGGCAATAAAAAGAATTCTGATTCTGATTCTGATTCTGCTGTAGGTTCACAGGGAAATCTTTGTGCACAAATCTGAACTCAACTGTCTCTGAAGTTATTTTGAAAAGATTATTATGTGTAAGAAACATAAACCACCCCCCTCTAATGTTCATGTTTTTGTTGTTTGGGGAGAACCATAGACATTGTGATGCAATCTGTTACAGAATTATAAACTGAATCAATGCGACTAAGAACTTTTTCTAATTCTAATCTTCTTGAATTAAAGGCAGCCCTTGATGAGGTGGACTGCACTAAACTCTATCCGTTTTTTTCATTGTAACATCAAAACGTCAAAACCTGCTTTGTGTTGATCTGTCCCACAGGCAGAGTGTCGGTGACAGCTCTTACCAAGAAACAGAGGAAGGAGCAGAGGAAGATGGACAGAAGACACAAAGCCAACCAGCTACGCCGGAACAAGAAAGACATGGTATTATTTTATTTCACATGAGGAATCAGTTGTGCTTGACTTCCAAATCGCTGCTGCAGAGATTTCATATATGTCAACTGTTTAGGTCCTGACAGAGAAGCGGCGGCTAGGCAGCCGGGACGGTCCTCCTCATCTGGTCGCTGTGGTGTCTCTTCACGCGGGTGTGGACGCCGGTGCTGTCACCAAACTGCTGCGTGGAGAGGGCGCCGGCGGACTTCTTCATCAGGAGCAGTGTATCACCGGCATCACTGACAGTTTTGGACTGATTCTGCCCCGGTTTAAACAAAGGTTCACGTTTCTGAGTTACAGCACAGGTCAGTATTGCGTGAACAACACTATTGTTGAAATAAATTAAATAAATGCTGAGTCCAGCACCAATATTGTTTTATTATAGATATACACTAATTTGTATTCATATTTAGTATGTGTATATATCAAAAAAAAAATTTGCTCAATGCCAGCATATTTCTCTTTTTGCATATTTTAAGAGCAATGCCGTAATACTTAATTATACAACAAATACATTTTTCACTAATGTTACAAACGTATGAACTTCAGTTCATGCATCACTGGGAATATAAGAGAATATCGTTAAACTCTAACAATAACACAATCACACTGGTAATCAAATCAAATGTTTCCCTGTTTAACACATTGAAATGTGTAAGAAAGTGATAAAGTTGGATATATTGGCAATAATTCAATTTTAAATGAATGTGAAATCTTATTACAGGGCAATTTTTCACAGAGATTTAGAGATTGTACGATGTCACATACCTTGTTGTACTACTTTTGTCTAAGATGAACATTTTCTGAAGCTTGTCTCATTGTTTCCTTTGACAGCCGACATGCACTCCCTGCTGGATGTGGTAAAGATTGCAGATAGTCTTCTCTTTGTTCTGGACCCCACTGAAGGATGGGACAGCTATGGAGAGTACTGCCTCTCCTGCCTGTTTGCCCAGGGCCTCCCCAGCCATGGTGGGTATCTATACCTGAACAACCTGGAGCTTTCAGACTCCACCGTTGACACTGAGATAATAGAGTTTATTCAGAATTTGAATCTCCCCTGCTGTACACTTTCTCAACCCATGTCTTCTCTTTCTCTGACTTTGTTCCATATAGCCTTGGTGTGTCAAGGTGTGTTCGATCTCCCCATGAAGAAGAAGATTGACTCGAGGAGAGCTTTGTCAAAGATCACAGAGGTCCGTTTCCCCGACACCCGTCTCTTCGCTCTGGATTCAGAGCAGGATGGCATTTTACTTCTCAGACACCTGGGCACTCAGAGACAGAGGAAGCTTGGTTACCGCTCCAGACGTTCACATATGTTGGGTCAGAATATCACGTTCACACCCAACATCCCTGCTGAGGGTACAGGTGGAAACACCGGCCTGGGAACTCTCTGCGTCTCTGGGTATGTCCGTGGTCGTCCTTTACGGGTTGACAGACTGGTGCACATCTGTGGACATGGAGACTTTCAGCTCAGTCAGATCGACGCACCTCAAGACCCTCTTCCCCTCATCTTCACCTCCAGACCAGTGAAGCTGGGCAAGGGAGGAGATATAAACATGCTGGTAAGGGCTTTTACTCCAACAAATTTCCTATATTTTCAAATTACAACTGTAAGTAGCTAGAAATAAGAGGTTTCTTCACGTTTATTATATTATTTGTTAGGTAATCCATCCAATAAATGTTCAAGAATAAATTATCCAAACACAGGAGATTGTCTCTTTTCACATAAACATTCTTAAGTTTGTACCATAAGTTGACACCTCAAATAAGAAGAGGTACTTTGTTCTACCATGTCTCTATATGTTGTTTCTCATTCTTGAGCAAAATTTAATGTCACTTTTCATGTTGTGTAATGAATGAGAAGGGTGGCTCACTGTAAGAGTAATGTAAAAGCCTTCAATGTAGTTTAAATGAGTCGTCTGTGTCTCCCACAGGATTCGATTGAAGACGAGGCTCCGGTGCGGGTGCTCATGAAAGCCGACCCCTCCAGCAGGGAGAGTCTTCAGAACGAGGCGGACGTGGATCCCATGGACGGAGAGCAGACGTGGCCAACGGAGACAGAGCTGCTGGAAGCTGAAGGTGCAGACACAGAATTATATTTTTTGCATGATGCAGTCGGTCAGATGGAGATAAGATACCAGCCAGTGTAGGTGTTGAAGAAGGTTCAACTATACAAAACAATTGAGTATAGTCAGATGTCTTTTTTTGTGAGAGGTCCGGTTGTTCTGCGTATTAACACCAAATTGTAACAGGTGATCTTGAAAATCCTTCAACTAACTGGAAACTGGTTTTGAACCAGATTTGATAATAAACACAAACGAAATGAGAAACTTTACAAAGGTCTTATATGAGTAAAAAGAAAAAACACATGATTCGATTCAACTGAAAATCCTTTTTACCAACCCTAAACTAGTTAAGTAGTCTTTTGTGTGTTTGGTTTTTAAAATGTTTGGCTGTTTCATTAGTACAAATTTAATTTGGCACAATAACACGTTGGTCTAAATGTTTCTTCGCCGCTTCTCTTTGCTGTTCAGAGGCCAGGAAGAGCAAGCGTGTAATGAAGGTTCCCAAAGGAACGTCGGACTACCAGGCCACGTGGATTGTTGACGAGGATGAGGAGGAGAATGGAGAGATAGATGAAGAAAGCAGTGCTGATGATGACGATGATGACGACATGTTGGACGAGGCAATGGATGGCGAAGATGACGAGATAAACTCTCAGGTACACATAGAAGCATTTTGATTGTTTCAGTAAAGATTCAGCCTGAACACACCTCTTGTTTGTCCAGCTGCTTCTTGTTGTCAGTGCAGACAGTGTAATCTCACAGAGGAAGACGAGGACAGTCGTATGTGGACAAGTGATGTCTGAGTGTCAGTGGTTCCGGGGCCGGAGCAGTGCATACGTGACCCGTGGTCAGTGCACCTCGCCGCTGACAGGCACTGTTTGTTTTGTCTGTCTCTGGGCTGTAGTGCCAGGCTGCTCACCACAACAATAGTGTTTGGAGCAGGAGTCCCAGGAGAATCCTCCTCTCTTCCTGTCCTGTGAAAAGAGCTTCCTGTCTGGAACGGAGGGAGCGGTTCGACCATTTATTTATTTCCAGCGTCGCTTGAAAAGGAGTCGGGGGAAGCTCACCTTGTGCAGCGGGTGCATTGCGACCTGTAATTGTTATTAGCATGTGTTTGATGTTAAGGCTGGCGCACAGGAATACATATTTCGGAGAGAGGACAACAATAGGGAAAAGGGCACTTCAAATGATAATGATTATTATTACTGCAGCAGGGATGTTGTAAAGGTTGTGAATCAGCCCCATGCTGAGAGCTTCCCCCTCGTGTCTGGCTCCTCCTGTAATTTGCCAGTAATGGGAGCACTGTACCGCATGTCTTCTTTGATGATTCGTTTCCTCACACAAATATATTTCCCCATGGAAGCTGTATTTCAACATGTTCTTAGAGAGGTTGTCTGGAGGAGCCGGAGAGAGACGCTTGTAGACAACACTGGGAAGGGCGCAGAATTTAAATATATGCAAACTAAGGCAACCCACAGGTTGAATCCTGGAGGCTTCTTATCACAATCACACAGACGTATGCAGATTCAAGTACCATTATGCACAGAACCAGTCTCCTTTTAACACTGTTTCTATTGTGGCTGGGCTGGTCTTGTTTATGTTTGGCTGCCTTACAATAACCGTTTCTATTCTTAGAATCTCTTTGACTGCCCTCGGGTTCTCAACATGTTTGTCTGGTCATTGTTTGTAGAATATTGAGGCTGCATTTATTTTATGGGCGCAATGCAACAGCGGTTTAGCTTTAATATTAGTACAGAACAGCAAGAGAATAGCAGAGGCACCTGTTCATCCGCTTACTTCTGGAGTTGGTATGTGGATTTGTTCTCTTGTGACCTGTTACTATGCTTCGTACTATTAAAATTAGTTTGGAGGATATTCTCAAACGGAAACTGCTTCTTTTATGGCCGGGGAAAGACATGAGATATGTTTGCAGTAAAAGAATCAGGGGTATTTTCGCTTTTGGTGTCTTCTGTCCACGGGGCTCAATTCTACATTATTTTAAAAGGGATTTGTTCTATTTCCTCTCTGCTCAGGACGCTGGTTCATGTGGTTCAGAGGAGGAGGAAGAAGAGGAAGAGGAGGAGGAAGTGTGCCCCCCGGAACGAGTTGGAGCAGATCAGCTCTACGATGAGCACTTGGACGAGACTGCAGAAGTAGAAGGCCTGAAACGCTACCGGGAGGCTCGAGCCAATGTGCATTTTCCTGATGAGGTGGACACACCACTCCAGGCGTCAGCTAAAAACAGGTCCGTTCTGCTGCTTTTGGTGTCACTACGTTTGTGTGTTTAGGTTCGTAGGAACAAATGTTGAGATCAGTTTCTATATAAAGGTTGATCATTGCCGTATTTGATCTTGTTGCTGTCCTGTGTGTTTAGGTTTCAGCGCTACAGAGGCCTCAAAAGTTTCCGCTCCTCACCCTGGGACCCCATGGAGAACTTGCCTGCCGACTACTCTCGCATCTTCCAGTTCAAGAACTTTGAGCGAACTCGCCACCGCATTCTGGCTGAGGCTGCAGAGGAAGAGGAAGAGGGAGCTATGGTAAAAAAGAAAGATCGTCTTCATTTATCCAATGCACTTTTTTCGTTTAGATTTGTGGCTTCATCGACTGCTGCTCTTCTTATTTCAGGCGGGCTGGTATGTTACACTGCACATCATTGACGTGCCTTTGTCTGTGATGGAGAGCGTGCAGTCAGGCAAACCTCTGGTGCTAGTGTCCCTCCTGCCCCATGAACAGAAGGTATGATTCACAGTTCTGACCTCTGAAAGCCTTTGTGTTTAATATCATAACTGTCCATTTGAAACGTAATCAATCTGACCATTCACTTTTATTGTTATGGACTTTTCTGCCCTCATCATTTCCCACAGATGTCTGTGATGCATGTCTTGGTCAGGAGACACCCCTGCAACACTGAGCCGATCAAATCCAAAGAGGAGCTGGTGTTCCACTGTGGATTTCGGAGGTTCAGGGCCTCTCCCATCTTCTCTCAGCACACCACAGGTGAAGCATGCCCACACACAAACCTTCATTTCTTCTCAACGAAACAATAATTTGAGCCGCAGCATTGTGGGTGTGAAGATCTGAAACCGACAGATTTGGCTGCAGGACATACTGAGCAGCAGAAAATGAATGACTGAGCACTAAACTCAGCTCTGCTCTCCTCTAGCTGACAAGCACAAGATGGAGCGTTTCCTCAGGCCAGATGCCCCCACTGTGGTGTCAGTGTACGCCCCCATCACATTCTCCCCTGCAGGAGTCCTGCTGTTCAGACAGCACAATGACGGTGAGAGGAAGAAGGAAAAGTCATGCTTGTACTTGAAAATATGTAGATCGCTGCCTTGGTTTCAATCTTGCAACAATCCATTCTGTTTTTCCAAAGTTGTTTATTATCCACTTCAGTGAATTGTCTACAGGTAGTTGATCTTTTTGTGTCTTCCAGGCATCCAGGACCTGGTGGCTACAGGCAGCCTGCTCAGCTGTGACCCTCGGCGTGTGGTGCTGAAGAGGATTGTGCTGAGCGGACACCCGTTCCACATAAACCGGCGCTCTGCGGTCGTCCGCTACATGTTCTTTAACAGAGGTGAGGGGACGTTCCCATGGCTGCAGAATATTACTACACGCTTGTCTTCTCTGTGGTTTTCATTCCTGTTTTGTTTCTCTCTCTCTGTCAGATGACATCATGTGGTTTAAGCCGGTGGAGCTGCGAACCAAGTGGGGTCGGAGAGGTCACATCAAAGAGGCTTTAGGTGAGAGAATTCAAAAACAAGAAGACAGCATACAACAGCCAAAGGCCAATAGTATAACACACCCATTAATATCAGTCCCTAAACATTCCTGATTTTTATAGTTTATTGGCGAATCAGTGTTAATGTGAAACACCCAATCTTGTTAAAGAAAGTGTCATTGGATCTGCACCTTAATGTAATAGGTTCTTCCTTGGCTCATGTCCATCCCTCAACAGATAATGGAAATTAGTAGTTTTGGCCTGATCCTGTTTACAAACAAACAAACAGACAAACACACATCATCCTCGGTTTGAGCAGCACGTTTTATGTACTGTCTAATCTCACCACCGTATTTTATGTTTTCAGGAACACACGGCCACATGAAGTGTGTGTTTGATAATCAGCTGCCCTCTCAAGACACTGTGATGATGAATCTGTTCAAGCGGGTGTATCCTCGCTGGACGTATGACCCATACGTGCCCCCATCTTTACCCTGGGTCAAGAGAGAGGTACCCGTGGAGGAGGACGACTCGGACATGGAGTAGTGGAGGGACAATAGTGCAAGAGACGTACAACCTGTATTAACAGAAATACTCAACATCAGTGTGTTTGTGCAATGTGTATTAAATACAACAATTTTGATCTAAAGTATCTCCTGTTGGTTCTTCTTGAGTTTCAACTTTGCTGCAGAGTCTACTCTGTCCACTAGATGGCAGCAATGAATAAGAAATGATAACGTTTCCTCAGTGTTTTGTCGCGCAAATCTCTGTCTGAAGTAGGTCAAAAATATTTCAGTGACTACGCGTGAACAAACGTTTGGGTGTGTGTGTGTGATTCAACAAACATGGAGGACCGTTACCACAACAACTGGCAGGTCAACGATAGTTTTCACATGCGTCACTTATTCAAGCCCGTTCCACCGGCAGCTCTTTGAAGTCGTGCAGATGTGGCTCAAAGTCTGCAGCCACATTAAAACATACAAAACAGTTATGTAGATAATGTTTGTAGATATCAAGGGGCTTTAATCAAGGAGAAAGAACCCACATGTTGTACTTAAGAGCAACAATTCCTGTCGATAATCTCAATGAACGACTTGTGGCCCTAAAGCTTTGAAAAATGGCAGCTGTCAGGTTGAGTTATTTGTATAATCTATATCACAAACATGCCTCGTGGACTTTAGGCTACCAAGACCTTGTTAATCATTGGTCTTCATACAATATGAAGCACAAACTCATTTCTGTTGGAACTATTTAAGTTACGTGGCACGACCAGCTTTGTTGTAAAGGCGAGGGAAGAAACAAAACGGCCTTTAAAGCAACAGTTTTCCCTGTACCCTGTATTTACAAGTGGTCTACCTAAAATTGTACGAGCACCTAAAAATAGCAGTACTGATATTACTTTGCCTCCTACAAGCGGTACACACACAGTTTCTCTCTCCATGGTGGTCTTGCCCTGACCCGAAGCCTCCTCTTTAGCTCTTGTCAACACGTTGTGACCTCGCTGTTGTTTTCAAGCTAAAAGTCGAAGTGCTCCCCAGTTCTGCATCCTCCCCTGCCCCGTGCTCCTCACCGAGGAAAACACAGATTCATCATAAAACTGAGTTCTTGCATGTTTGCTGCAACATGATTCATCTCGGTGGCTCTGCTGGGACTGCACCACAGAGGCATGCCAATATGTCTGGGAAAGCAGAAGGTGAAGACTTCGGGACGGAGAGGAGAACATGATCCAAGAAACGAAGAGGGGAGCGAAAGTTCACCCTGTGCATTTTCATTTGATTACAGCGGAAAAAGATAATACAATCGGGTAAGACGGATTTCACTAATGCCCATGGGGGGAAGGGGGAGGGGGAGGGAGGCGGGCATGCTGGGAGCTCTGGACAGTTTTGTGGTAACACTCAATTTATTTTCAACTTGACTGTTTTTTTTTTTTTGCACACGTATCAAGGCAAGGGCACAGTGATGTGTTGAACACATCTTGTTAAGGCTGAGGGGAGGGGGGCCTGTGAGCTGTGCTGGCCAGCAGTTCATGCTTATGGGGGGGGGGGGGGGAATTCAATACCCCCATGATGGAGAATGCTGTCAAAGTAAAACATCTACAAAAATGGAGCTGGATTTACATGCATTGCAGGACATTGCTCAATGTGAAACAGATACACATTCAGCTGTTTGGGGACCAACTGCGACGCGGTGAGGCTGAATCCTCCCGATAAGTGAAGTGTGTGTTTGGCACAAGCCACTGTCAGAAGACGTGAACGCTGGTGACTTACTGCTGTTTGGATCAGGAATGTCTTGCGGTTCCAAGTTCACTGCCACCACACTTAGTTGGCTCCCACTGGAAGATATAATGGGTGAGAGATATTTCTATTTTTTTTCCATTGGATGTGGATACAGAAAGGAAGGGAGAGAAAAGGGACAGAGAGGGAGTGAGAGATAAGGGAAGAGCCAGATGATGTTCAGCATGAATAAAAACCAGAAGTGGTGGGAGGAAGCAGTCTAAGGAATGCAAATGGGGGGATGCACAGAGAAATTAAAATGAAAAAAGTTGGTGGGTGAGAGAGAGAGACAGGGAGAGAGAGTGAAATGGAGGAGTGTGAGAGTCGGAGGCGGTGTGGGCGAGGGAGGAGGAGAGCAAGAGTGGCTGGCGTTTATGGATTGCAGATGTGGCGCTGTGGGGTTTTGGCAGGGGCCGTGCGCGCCTGAATCCTGCACCGGCTGGGTGGCACCGGGGTGAGAGGGAGGTCACCGCACCGCAGCACACAGCCCATAAAACACTGAGAGAAGTGGGGGACAGGAGAGGGAGAATGGCTCTGAAGTACACACCAGCCCCGGGCACCATGGGGTGAGCAGATCACACATTTCAGTTTCACGCATGCACGAGCACATGCAAACACCGTGCACGTGTTGAGTCAGGCCAACGATGAGGCCACAGGTTGATGCGGCAAACAGCACACAGGTCAGAGGTCATCTTGTGTTTGATAAGGACGATGTCGACACCTTTCCCAATCAGATCAAAATCATCACACCATCTTCGAGAAATGTTTCTGTGCACATTAACACATTAATGCTGCATTTATGATACACTGCACTACAAGTACCTCAGCCCGATGTTGCACAGCTCATGTTTGCACTTAAGCTGCACTTCATTCCATAGAGCCTACCGTTGTTGCACCTATCCTAACCAGATATATAAATTTCTTCCTTCCTTCCTCATCCACTATTTGTCTTTGTTAAATCGCAGGCAATTGTCTTATCATATCTAGAAGGCGTTTCACCGCACGTCGTACTGTTGGTTTATGTGACAAATAAAATGTGAATTTGTATTTGTCTTTCTCCTGTAACACAATCATGCTGTTCGGCCTTGGCGGAGGAATGTGCACCACCAAGTGCCGTTCAGGTTTTACACTCGTTTCCAGCCGCTATGTGCAGATCATAGAAGACTGTCTGTTGCATGGTGAGCACGTGTGATGCAGTCAAAGTAGCAACTACACAAATTGAGATGCATTAATAGTACAATGGAGCAATTCTGACAAAACAGCTCCCCCTGTGAAGAATCCCGAGTTCCGCTAAATATGAATGAGTGAGTTTGCTCCATTCTGCGCTTTGTGTATTAAAGCATATGACACACAACAGTGTCTGTATTAATTAATGCAAAATAGAAAACGCTACTATCTCAGGTTGTTACTCAGTCAAAGAGGTTTTTCCAAACTCTGGTAAAAAACTGAGTGTTGACTTTGTTGCAACATAAAACCATATGACAGGATTAGTATCAAACAGTAAAACAATCTTTTACAGCCTCATGTGTTTCTGGAAAAGTGAAGCTTCATACCACTTTGCCAGTAAAAACCTTTGAGTAACATCACATGGACTCGCCTATTAAAGTCGATGCCGCCTGACAATACTTTCATATTAGGTCAGCTCTGTTTTTCTCCTTCTTTTGTGATATCCTCCCTTCCCTCTCTTGTTCCCCCCTTTTCTCCCTCTTAGCCTGGTCCTGACTCCCTGGTTCCTGGGGCCTGGCCAAGGCGTGTGTCCCTGGAGAAGCCGGAGAGGAGATGGAGAGAGGGGGCAGCAAGGGGGTGCGGAGACCGACTCCAAAACCACAGCTGCAGCAGCCTCTCCTCTCCCCGAATGCCTCCCCCACTGCCTGGCACACTCCCCAGCCCTGCCATTAATTAGAGGGGAAGGGTATATTAGTGTGTGTGTGTTTGTGTGTGAAGAGGAGAGATGCTGACTGTGTGAGTGGCTGACTGCGTGTTTATGTGTATCTCTGTGTGAGCTAATAGGGATCTGGATGGGTCGGTATGGTATGGGGACTTAGGATCTCACAACAAAGTTGGAGAGTTCACCCAGAGAACAAAAGTGGGAGGGAGGGAAGTTGACTGACATAAAGCCTGGGGAGCAGATCGGGACTGCCGGCGACTAAAAGGCAAACAGATGATCGGCAGAAGTTTTGGGCTTCCCGGGATGAGACCAAAACGCCTGAAGATGGCCCAGAAAAGATCTGAAATCCCCCTGATTCAGATTCTTTGGAATTCCTTGGGCAAGCGCCGCAGCAGCACCTGCGCTCAAACGTAAACTCGGCACAGTAGGCCAGCAGTCCATGACCTGACATGTTAACAGAGCACATCAAGGTTCCCTTCAAGGTGCACGCTCCTTCTCCACTTTCCCCTCCTGATTATCCAGGTGGGAGTGAAATCTGACGTGAACAAAAAAAAAAAAATGGATACAATTTCCAACCTGCTCTGCTCTCACCCCTGAAGGGGCCTCCCAGAGTGTTTTTCTGCTGACATAACTGCACAGAGACCTGGCAAGCCAATCTCTCCCCTTGCTCTACCATTCCCCTCTCCCTGCTTCCTGCCCTGGTGATGTCACACTCCATATGGTTTTCAGCAGTATCAAGCCGGAAAAGAGATTTAGTCAGAGGAGAGGCGAAGGAGAGAAAAGGAGGAGGGCTGGAATGGGGCGCAGATCGGACACAGAAAACAAAAGGCTTGCTCGTCCCCTTGTGTGCACTGTGAGTGGAGGCTTGCAGAGAGGGAGGAAGGGGGGGGGTGAGGTGAAGGGGTGAGAGGGGAATGGCTGCACTGTGTGAGGCTAATGAGGAGAGACCAGGGAGCAGAGACCATGCATCGGACAGCCATGTGCTGCACAGACGCACAACACGCAAAACACGTACACAAGTACACACGCGCCTAATCAATGATTCTGTAACACACTGGGAGGAAGGACTCAGCTGAGATTAACATGTTAACTAAGGTTTACTCAAGACCGACATATGCATCGCTTGACCTTTCCGATTTAAAACCAGGAAACGTGGTAGATGCAGAGTGCACGTGGATGCACTCGAGCTGCGTTCAATAGACAGAAAGTTACACTGATCAGCATCACAGATCATGTGACTGTTGTTGTAGTGACGTGTAGCGCTGTAACCCCCCGACAGGGCTGGAGGATGTTATTTGTCTCTGAAGAAGCAGGAGTAGGTTTAAACAATTTCATTTTATTGCCAAAAAGGTACTTTAGCAGAAAGACACAATGATCCATGGGAAGTGCAACAAAACTAGGAAAATCTGTGGCCTCACCACAAGCTGCCAACTCCTCTCTCCCCCCCCTTCACTGCTGATTGACCTTAGATGTTATGGCCTCACCTACCAGGAACCTACCACTGGCGCTGAGTGAGCTAAACAAACAGACAAATAGAAAACCACACTCAACACAAGACCAAGGTTGGACTCTGGGTTTCTGCTGAGCTCCCGATTCAATCTATCTGCACAAATAAAGCAGATACATGCAACAGGTTGACTGAGGTGTGATCCAGTGCAGCACACATCACCCCTCCTCTGTCGCCTCGAGTCTGCCCAGCCCGTCCTTTCTCAGAGAGCTGATCCTACAAACCTGTTGTCACCCGGCCTGATCTGACCCCATGCACATACCTGGCAAAACAGCAATCAAATAAATAAACTGTAAACACAGACTTGCTTTAAAAGAATACAACACTGACAAATTAAAAAGAGATTATCTACATGATCTAATTGATACATTAAATGTTTAATGTAGGGAGACAGGGCCTAGTGGAACAGGGGGGGGGGGGGGATTAAACTCATTGCATCATTCAACCCATCGTTTTCATTTTCGGGCTCGCAGATTTATTGCTTGGATTTATTCTAATCTCTGTTTTCAGTCATCACAGGGCCTGATGACATCACCGGGTTCTTATCCATCCCAGCTTCTTCTGGTGTTGTTCAATGTTATGATCGCATCACATGGCACACAGCCTTTTTTATTTTGTATTTGTTAATTTACTAAATTTCTTTAAATGCCCTGAAACACAGAATTTAAACATAAATAACCCCCTTTTTCATTTATGGTCAATTTCCTTAAATGTCCTCAGCCTCCATCTTGGTGGCATAACAGATACAGCCATGTTGCACCCTGTGTTAGTTTAAAGGAGAAGCTTCACGTTTTTTTTGGAAAGCTTAATTCTCTCTTGCTGTGAATTAGATGAACAGATCGATATAACTCTCATGAGAGTGGTATCGATGTGCTCACTTCCCCTTTGGCAAGAGAGGAAACAAATGTGTTTTCCAAAACGTCAGACCATTAAGTTGGCTGATACGAGAATACCTTGATATCTATGATCATGTGCATTTCTCTTGTAGCCTTGTTTACAGTGTGTACAGAGAAACTGGAGACAAGCTTACATACTCCAAAAGGCAAGAGTGCAAAAAATATTTGTATTATATGAGCGTTCCCAAAACCAGAAACTGTTTTGCATTCATGTGTTTCCATTTGTGAAAATAAAATTGGATCTGGCTCTAATCATGGCATGATAATTGTCCATCACCAGCAGATGGGTGAACTAGAATAGCGACCGAACGCACACAACAGCTCTGCTCATTCAAATGACATGCCTTGCACGCCTGAACTCTAAAGCTGTCGCTAAACCGCTCATTACGATGAATTAAGAGCGGCCTGTGTGTAAACGTTGAGCCTACCGTTCAATTTCTGGTGGCGAGGGGAATCCGAAAGCTGGAGGGGTGTGTGTCTGGTATGGTGGGGGCGGTCACAGCAAGCATCTGGAGATATGTGTGGCCATGTCCACTGGAAAGAGAGAAAGAAAAGGAAAGAGGGATGATTGATGAGAATGAAAGAAACGAGGAAGGAGAGAGAGAGATAGAGAAAGAGAGCAAAAGGCCTTGTGTGCAGAGTCTGGGACATTACACTGCGAGGGTCTGTTTCAAGGTGTTAAGATTACCTTCATGCTGTCCTGTCTATTGTCCGGCCCTGCTCTGTCTCTCCACTGGCAGACAGCAATGGAGCAATAATAGGGTGATTGCAATATTCGTCACTCCAAAGCCTAAATTGGAACAAGGTGCTTCAGGCTTCAGAGACGAGGTGACCCTGCAACGTATCTGCTCGCAGATGTCTGAGAAACTTGGCCCGGTCATTCAGAATATTCAGCCCCGTTGCCGCGTTTCCACATCCAGCGAGCTCCGGCAAGATATATGTCACATGTAAAAAACCTGGAGTGCTCACACTTGGAAGAATGATGGGAAAGGTGTGTGATTTAGAGGGTGACAGCACGCTGTTGGGAGATGTAGCTGCTCTCGCTGCCTTATCTCCAGCTCTGGCTCCTCCACCGAGCGTTGGTCTTCGGGGAAGTCGCTTTGGCACGAGATCCCAGGGCCGAACTCGGGGGCCCAGCTCTCACAGCTTTAATTGAATCATTGCTTACAACCTGCAATTTGGAGGCTTTCTCTTGTTTTTCAGTTCATTAGAAGTTCAGTGTTTCAGGTTTGCTGCGCTCCCGATTACGGTATGTTAAACTGTGTTTTGACAGGCCGAGGTTTAATGTCCTGCACAGGCCTCTGGAGGCTGATTGATTAGTGAGATAAAGTCTGTCTGGGAAGACAACAGCTGAACAAAGAAGCAGACATTTACAAATGTTAGTTTCATGCTGTTGGACGTGCTCCTCCCCTCTTTCAAATGTAGGTTAGATACCTATGTTAACATTTGTCGGTTATGATTCTTCACCTCGTCCCTCGTCAAAAAAGACTTAGGACGTAGTTTGACTTGTAAAACTTGATTATAGGTCACTCAGGAGTAACTGATAAAAGTATGTGGTCTGTGTTATTGGTCGTGAGCCTATTGTAGGTGCAACACCATTCACAAAGCACCACCGATTCCACTGATTAGCTGGATTCTTGGTTTTTAATGATCCATCACCTGCTTGAAAACGTGCTGTGACCTTTTCTAGACAAACTTAAAATCTACACATGTATAATCCATCAATAAACTAAATATTTCTTAATTTTCAAGTTATCTCAAGACGGGAAATTATTTGTAACAAAAAATAACATGGCATACAGATGATCACATGATGTAAACACTATAGCTCAAGGATTCAGTCTTGGGAGCGTAAGGGTTAAAGAACATCACCATCCAGGATTTAGTGCTTTAAGAGGTGTGTAATCTAAAACAGAGAGCAACCAAACTATGTCAAAGACGTAACCTACCTGACAGGCGGCGTATGACATCACCGAATGTTTCCCTTGGCGGAAAAAAAAAACCTATTTTGGACCATGAATTGAAACACGGTGTCACATCCTTGATAGAACATATCCATTCTCCCTCGCAGCTCTGCCTACATGCGTCCATGAGGTTATCCCCGGTTCATCGAGAGAACATGGAAGTGAGAGACAATGCCTTCCTCCTCGCCAACGGGCTCCCTGCGTGGCTCGGACCTCCTCATTGAAACGGCAGCACCTCCAGCTTGGATCATTTCGGGAGGAAGAGGGTCTGCAGCCTTCAGGAGATTGTCATCTGCTGTTGTGATCAAAACAAACGTGAATAGGTTCTCGGGCCCGGCGAGTGTGCATCACATCGGCTGTCTGCTGGTGACCTCAGTGATGGTAAAATAATTAGCTCCATCTATTCCAAGCTGCGGCCTTTCAAAGGGATCTCTGGATGGCTGAGGAAAAAGTTCAAGTGTGGAGCACGTCTGACGTAATCCCTTTAATACGGCGGATTGAACACGAGTGAGAAGCATTGTTTACGGAAAGCTAATGACTCCAGTGTACACACAGAAAGAAACTCTGCTGTTCAAATAACACCGAGATCAATAAGCAGCAGCAGAAAACATTCTACAGATGCTTTCTGTCATAAAAGTTTGAATAAACCAGCCTCAAGTGGTGATTAGGAAAAACAATAACAACGAAGCTCTCAAGCTGCAACATTATTGCAAAATAGTATTTTTCGTGGTTAAAAGTTTTGTGTTTTGTGTTTTGTGGGAACTCATAATTTATCATTAAAGTTTATTCTTCATCACGAAAATAGTTTACCTAAATTTAGCTTAGTCGATTTTCAAACTAATATTTTAAAAAATTAAACATAAAAATGGCCTAAACTGCAGAGGTTTAAAGCAGTTTAAATCAACTACAACCTGATTCATAACGACATTAAAATACAATTAGCATGTTAATGCATTGATTATATTGATTCAGTAACAGAAAAATATAATTGTATAACACTAACAGGGGTCAAAATATTAAAAAGTAGTTTTACTTTTGATGCATATAGTTGCTTTTGTACTTTTTTTTATGAATTTCCACTTTTCTGAAGTAAAATATCTCTAAACTGAAATCTAAACGCCTTTTCAATCTCTGCACAATTTAATCTCTAAAGGTTAATTCACCTGAACTCATTTTTATAAAGCTTTCATTTGTAAATTAGTTACAAAGCTGGTTTTCCACAGGTTTCCAGTTCCCTGTGTGGCACAGCTGTGCTCCCCAGTGAATCCCCGCACCTCTCGTCCACCTTCTTACAGCCAGTGGGGACTCGCTGCCGTTGGGTGTCGCTGTGCGCGCAAAGTCTCCACCGACAGGTTTTGGTCCGACCTGACCCAACAACAGTCTGAAGTGTCAGAGTGTCGCTAACACGTGAGAAACCCACTGAACAGAAGAGGCTGAAGGACGGGGAAAGAGGGAGAGAGAGAGAGAGAGAGATACAGGGCCGCAAAATTACGCGGAAGACAAGGGTTGTTTTTGTTGCGGAGGAGCCGGACGTGGAGGAAACGGCGGAGATCTCTGATGAGGGAATGCCGAAAAGCAGAGCAGACACACGGCCAGAGCACCAGACATGAGTTCGAGGTAAGAGTGAGATCCGGCGGGGAGGCAGGGATGACATCCCCGCAGACGTGTGGTCGTGCGCAGTGTCAGCACGAGCGGCAGACTGTGCACGTCCACGATCACGAGTGTGTCCAACTTTAATGCGCTTTTTAATGTATTTTTAGGTTTGAGCCGATGCTCCCGGTGAAGCCTGTAGTGTCCGAGAATGAACATCTGGATCATATTGTCATATCCGGCCTAAAGCTTATCTGATAGCAACTTTGTTAGACATATTTAATTTTTTAAATATTAACCCTGATATATAAAACCATCCTTTTATAATACATAGGCCACAAGATGTTGGTGCAAAGAAAGACGTAAGCTTACAATTTATAAAAGCCACATAAAATATTTAATATTTTTAATATCCACAGAAGGTGGAGAATTTCTGTCATAAAATGACAATAATGTATTTTAATGACAGCACAGTGGACCTACTTTAACAACTGCCTTCTTTTATTACTTAGCATTAAAATAGTTTGAAATCAATGCTCTGGGAAAATAAGTGACCAGGTTTTTAAGGGAGTAGGGAGACACATGACTGAAGTTATCTAAATGCAAAAGGCTCCAAAGTGTGTGAGGGGACACAATCAGTCCATCCATGTCCAGGTGATGGTGCTTTACCTGCTAGAGAGAGAGAGAGAGAGAGAGAGAGAGAGAGAGAGAGAGAGAGAGAGAGAGAGAGAGAGAGAGAGAGAGAGGTTTAAAGTGTATTCTTAGTAAACCCCCCCTTTAGTTTCCACTTATCTTATGCTGGTCTTTAAGTGAAGCCAGGGGGGCCTCTTAAAGATCCACATGTTCTCAGAGGATTTCCGCAGGGAAGGTGGATGACACCTTCATTCAACAGGTTTATGGGTTATACTTTATTTTTTTTCTAACTATTACAGTTGAAAAATAATTAGTTTTTTTTATGATAGCATTGAATTAATTGATTAAACTTTGGCCTCAGGGACAAAATGAAAAGTAAACGTAGTGAAGTTTTGGAGGAGGTTTGATTTTCTTCCATCAGTGAACTCCTCTCCTCGGTGGAAGGGCAGCCGATCATAAATATGGAACATATATCCCGATGTACACACTCGCTGTCTGTCTCTTTAAGACGATGTGTTGAGAAGTTCACGTCGGGGTCACGCAAAGTTCCTGCCCTCGATTTTACCTTTTAGTTTTATTATAGACTGACATCACACGGGGCGCTAAAACACTTAAGGCGCATAGAGGCTCCATTATCATCCCGGTGCGCATTATTGCTCCGACTCAAAAATAGCTAAGGAAATTACTAGAAAAAAAAAAAAAGAAACAAGAGGAAACTGATGCTGGTCTGAGCACGTATTTTTTTTTTTTTTATAGGAGGGGATGAGAGAGAGAGAAAGAGAGAGGGGCGAGAGGAGGGGCAGAGGGAGAACGAGGGAGAAGCAGGGAGAGGGAGGAAAGTGGGTGGGGGGACGGACCTGAGGAGCGACAAGAAATTCATATCAATTAATAATCATAAAAAAAAAAAACGCTGGCAGACGCGCTCGGAAAACTGGCATGGTTTTGTTGGAGGCTGGCAGTTCAAAGCTGAAACGTCAGATATGACTCCTGGAGGCTGCTGAGATGATCATTAAGGGAGACTTAGATCGGATGGCAGAGGACATCGGGCATGCAGGTAAGAGCTGCTGCTGCTGCTGCTGCGCACATGGAGGCACCAGAGCAGAGGAGGAGAGGGAGGACGAATGGCATTTAGCTTTTTATTCCTTTAATACCGCAGCGTGATGTGCAGCCAGAGAGAAAATACAGTTTTTAAAATGACTCGTTGATAAATAAGTTAGACACAAACTTTGCGTAATGCAGCCTGTGCATGTGTTTTTTATTTATTTATTCCAGTCTTATATCCGTCGCTTGTTTCTTCTTGACGCTTTAAATTCGATTTAATTTGTAAGTTTCCTCTCTCTAATAATTAATTATAGACAGTGAATCTCTAAAATTCTCCAGGGTCAGAATGATGTAGTCCTGAAATGTGGCTTAAAAGTTCAGCAAAATGAGAATTACAAATTTGGAAAGTGCAAAACGAGACGAATCCAATTGGATTTCTTTTTTGTGTTTCACCTGCGGGTTTAATTATTAATTTCAGATTAATTATTATAGCTATAGGAAACAATCGACTTCTGCCAAAGCGGATCTTCGGCGTATTTAATAACCAGCTGACACATTTAAAAAAGGAAGAAATAAGTTCCAGTTTGATGTTGTAAAAACAGGCCCATCGCTGTGCGTTATAACGTCAACGCTGGGTTCAGGATTAACCGACGCCTGAACACAGAATTATAGAATAATTTAGAAGTGTGTGTGAGTGTGTGTGTGTGGAGTCACTTCTTTAATTTATGGATTTCCGAGGTTTCATGTGATTTGCATGACGGAGCAGCCCGTGAGCGCTGCTGACAGGTCTGAAGACGCAGCGAGCTGGTATAAGAACCAGCTGTGTGGCGCAGGCAGGGCGCAGAGGACGCTGCGGCTCCGGAGGTGATTTAGGAGACGCATACGCAGAGGTAGAGAGTGGATGAGGCGCATACACACACGCACAGACACACACACACACATTTCACTCGTGATGTGGTTTAGCTGGAGCGATAATACGAGAAGAGCAGGGCAGAACGGATTAGAGCCGGGGAAGACGCGCACAGGGTCAGGAGACCAGCTCCGCGCTTGTGCCTGCGAAGAGGTGACGTGAAGCGCACAGGCGAGACAGTGACAGAGGATTTAAACAGCACGGCACAAAAAGCTAATATTGTTCACAGAGTCAATATTGATTTATTTTGTGAAGTTTGCCACTTTTAAATGCTCAGGAGAAGAAATTATATAAAAGTAAGTCATGCAGTTAAAATGAGTGAAAACAGAATAATCTGCTGGATCATAATTGACTGAAAAACACTGAAAAAACTGGCAACTTGTTCTGCTGATGCTTCAATTGAATTGTTGATTATTATTTAATGTGATTTTTTCTGTAACAAAGCTGTGTGTTGCTCTCCTGCAGCTTGAAGCCTGCAAATGTGGAGGGATAATTTTTCTTTAAATTCTGTGATTGGAGCATTTAAACATGAAACTGATGCTGTCTCTCTCCATCATGTTTGCTGTTCTGTCTTAAACTTATTCACTAATTCATCAGCCTCGATCTGCTCTGCATGCTCCACTCACATGTAAGGAAAGCTCCCAGTCTGATATTTCATTCATGTAAAACCTCTCCAGCTTGTATTCGTCTCTGGTGACTCACAGAAACAACAACAATTAAATTAGTTGGATTGAAGTAATAAAAAAACCTACAGTCAAATATCTTTTCTTGCTGGTTTACACTGGACTCTGTGCTGCAGTGTTGCCCCATAAATTGAACATATAGACTATGTGAACATGGTCTCTTAAATAAACATGGCTGCGTGGGAAGCAAATTGAAATGAGAAAAAATATAACGTGAAGATGATGTTTTAAGCAGATGTTCTGGAGTGTTTATGTGACTGAGGCTGGATGTAGACTTTTGACGTTTAAGTCTCCGGCTTCGTCCCCCAAACCACAAAAGTGATAAAACAGACAAAACACAGGGCCAGTGAATATCCAGATAATGCAAATAAGTGAAAGTCATCGGTGTTAACAAGCATCAGGATCATTTAAGATTCCTCCACTTGTTGATGGGTCATTAGAAATGAGGCTGTGGTGATGAAAACCTCTTCTCAGGCGACTCTCACTGTGTGTGCAACCGTGCAAATTTGTAACTCGGCCTGTTTAACACGACAAAACAACAACACAAGCTGCAGTGAAGGTTTTGGATTGTGTTGACAAGAATATTACATGTTGCAGGCTGGATTTTAAAATGTGTTCCACGGCTAAATATCACTGTAATCACCGCTGGTTTCCTAACAGGATGAAGTGAGCTTACACATGCACACCAGATCAAGAATTAAACAAACACTCTTTTTTTGGTCATCAAACGGCGAGGTCTGCTGATTTAAAAGGCCAGGAGTGGGGACACACATGGAATCAGACTGGTCCCAGCGAGAGTGAAGCGATTTGAACTGTGTTGATGGGTCAACCCACAGCCACCTTGTCCAGTTGTTACCACAGGACTTCACCAAAAACAAAGTTGCATCAGATTCCAGATTCATGCACAAATGCTGCTTTTTTTGCACGATTCCTATAGAAAAAAAGAGCATTTAAAATGAACAAAGGTAGATTCCGATCCAGATATGAAGTTGGGTTTAGTTTTGTGTTGTGCTCTGGGATGAACTGTCAAATAACGGTGCAAGAGCGCACAGTGACTGTGCGTGTGTGTTAGTACACAACCTGTCACCATGTCCCGCTGAAGACACCATGCAGCAAACCAGTGAGCTGAACAAGCCCCAACGCAAAAGAGGCTCTGCAGAAGTTCAGCCAGTTATGGAAATGACTCGGCCCGCTCCTCGCATCACACACGTCTCCAAACACGTTTGATCCGACCGACGTTGATATTTGTAGTCGAGTATCACTGAGGCGTAATCATAGCCAGACAGAAAGCAGAAGTGGAAACACTTTAGACGACAACAGGGGGGGAAATGATGGAGTGTGAGTCCAGAGTAAACCTGCCACATACCTGCCTTCTTATACACAGCTTTTGTTATTTTTTAAATTTATTTATTTATTTTTTTAGATATTTTTGACAAGACAATAAGTACTAAATAGCACACCAGTCATGTGTGTGGAAATGAGCACAGAATATTAATAAAAATTGAATTCATATTTAAAATGTTTATCTGCTATTGTTATAGTGACAGTAACTTGACATTTTTCAGTGATAATGATGCTGCCCGATGATGAACATCAGAGCGACCTTGCGGTTTGGTCATACTCAGCTTTAATAGAGAAAAATAGACACTTGATTTCTTAGGTTTCTCCGGAATTCCCCAGTCAGATAAACATTTTTTTAATTCATATTCTCTTGTGCTGAGCGCATAGACTGAACAAAATAAACAAGAAGTGAATGAGCTGGTGTCAGGAAGGCCGGGATCAGACAGATGACATGATATTTATTTAGTTGCTTGTTTCCCATCAGCGAGTGCAACCCCGTGGGGACGGTTTGAGATGTCTAATCCCTAAAGTAAACAGATGCCACTGATTGAACAATACATTGTGTTTCGTGCACGCAGCTGATGTAGTTTATTTTAAGCTGGATGGACCAGTGTGTGCGTGTGTGTGTGTGTGTGTGTGTGTGTGCACATTGGATCCCTGGAGCTCATCTCAACGTACAGCACTGAATCATCTCAGCTTGATTTACATCCTGTGCGCTCCACTGTTCCTTATATGACTGGACAGAGCGCGGAGGCGAGAGACCTGTCTTTTTTTGGACGTGTCCTTCCCTCACACGTTTATACCTGATGTTCATCATATTTGTGAAACGTTCATCGCTCGCTTTGTTTAAAAAACGTCTGCACAACACTCCTGGAATACTTTATCAGGAAGCCAGCAGTTGTGCAAAAATATATATCTGTGGTTCTCTGGGGTTTACTTCTCAGTCTCTGTTTTTGCTCGCTGCAGAGGAAGTGAATGCATACACTTGAATTTCTGATAATGAGAAAACCACTGCAGCAGCTCACCTTTAGCAAAAGTTCACTTTCACAGAGTGTTTCCCACACATGAGTTCTGCTCACTGCACACGTCTCATAGAGCAGAGCTAGGACGTGAACAGGATTTTGCAAATACTGAAGGCTTTGATAACAAATTAATTAGTAAACAAGGCAACAAATTAAATGATAAAACTGTAATTATGAATTTGCTGAAAAATTCTGGTAAATTAACTGATCTGTTGTGTTTTAAAATGATGATTTAGCTAATTAATTCACCTTAATTAATCATCAGACATGTAAAGGCTTTTTTATTATTATCTCTCTGTCTGTCTGAATTGCTCCGGCAGATTTTGTGATTAAACCTTTTCACACTTAGATGTTTCAAATGTATGTAAATCCTGATCTTTTTATAGATTTCTGAGCTGAAATGCATCATTGATTATAACATCACTGATGGAAATGACACATTGCTTTTGTAGTTGTGGCTTGAAATGCTGACTGCTGCATGATATTTTACAGATATCTCTCGTTGCAGGTGGCAGACTGAAGACGATGCTGGATGCCATGGACGTTCCAAGTCATGCTAGGGATCTCCTCCTGCAGCTCAACAGCCAGCGCACCAAGGGCTTCCTGTGTGATGTTATCATTGTGGTGCAGAACGCCCTCTTCAGGGCTCACAAGAACATTCTGGCCGCCAGCAGCCTCTACTTGAAATCGTTGGTGGTCCATGACAATCTCATCAACCTCGACCACGAGATGGTGAGTCCGGGGGTGTTCAGGGTCATTCTGGACTACATCTACACGGGCCGCCTCACTGAGGGAGACCCCACTTCTCCAACTGAACCCAATCTGGGGGCCGTCCTGGCAGCAGCCAGCTACCTTCAGCTGCTTGACTTAGTGGCGTTGTGCAAAAAGAAGCTGAAAAGACATGGCAAGTACCCGCCGCGCCTGGGCCCTGCTTTTCTGCCCTATCCAAAGATGGGACCAAATAGCATGGGGTTAGGGAGTG
Source organism: Platichthys flesus (assembly GCF_949316205.1). Taxonomy (NCBI): domain Eukaryota; kingdom Metazoa; phylum Chordata; class Actinopteri; order Pleuronectiformes; family Pleuronectidae; genus Platichthys; species Platichthys flesus. The sequence continues at coordinate 21,029,613 of NC_084948.1, forward strand.
GTGGCAGGTACAGAGTTTCCACTCCAGTCATTCAACCCTGCCCTCCAGGAGGTATTTTGAATAGCCATGCGCCCCGGGCCCCACCACTAGAGGAGCTAATTCCCCATCGATTAGCCATCCATGCTGGGGAGTTGTATGCTCCCACCTCCACCCAGGGCTCTCAGGTGTTCCCGTCCCTGCAGTCAGCTTTGCCTGCCCAGCTTGGGCGTTCAGCCCATCACGACAGGAACTGCTCCCCCAACTATGGCCTCGATCTCTCTAAGAAAAGCCCCAACTCCCAGTCTCAGCACACTCACTCCCATCTGGCAAACAGTCACAACGATGAGGAGCGAGACGGGACTCTGAGCGGCCGCACGAGTCCCATGCACGGGATGAACGGCAGGGTCTTCCCCCCTGAGAAAATGGAGTCCACCGACCAAGCAAGCTCCCTCACTCCTCCACCTTTTCCCCATCTCAACCAGTCCCTTGGCCCCCATCATCCCCACCTGCACCGCTCAGGCACCCAGGGCACAGATCGCTACCCATGCCCCCCCAGCCCTGACACCCCCACGGAAGGTGGCGAGGCAGGCAGGGAAATGGGCAACATCTACCGCTGGGTGAAACACGAGCCACTGTCATATACAGCTGAAGATGAAGATGAGGACGAGGACGAGGACGAGGGGGGTGAAAACGGAGACCGGCATCACAACCACCACAAGGTTGGGGAGGAGAGTGAAGGAGCAGATGACAAGAGCGGGTCCGGCACAGAGGAGACGGGGAGCAGTGAAGGCCGCCCCTCCCCTACGGGACCAATGGGGAGGTTCCACATGCCGTACGAGCCAGAGAGCTTCGGGGACAATCTGTACGTCTGCATTCCCTGTGACAAAGGCTTCCCGAGCTCAGAGCAGCTCAATGCACACGTGGAGACACACACAGAGGAGGAGCTGTACGGCAACTCCGGTGGGGAGATGGGAAACAGCAATAACAGCAGCACAAAAAACACCAGCAGCAATACAAACGGCTACGGGAGCCTGAATAGCAGCAACAGCTTGAGCAGCCTGTCCCACCTGGAGTCCAAGTCAAGACAGGGGCTGAATTCAGGGGCCCTCGGGGAGATGATGCGACCCTACCGCTGTTCCAACTGTGAGAAGTCCTACAAAGATCCGGCCACTCTGCGGCAGCACGAGAAGACCCACTGGCTGACGCGGCCGTACCCTTGCAGCATCTGTGGCAAGAAGTTCACGCAGCGTGGCACCATGACGCGCCACATGCGCAGCCACCTGGGCCTGAAACCTTTCGCCTGCGACTCCTGCGGCATGCGCTTCACCCGCCAGTACCGCCTCACCGAGCACATGCGCATCCACTCCGGAGAAAAGCCCTACGAGTGTCAGGTGTGCGGGGGAAAGTTCGCCCAGCAGCGCAACCTCATCAGCCACATGAAGATGCACAGCAGCGGAGGGGCCGCGGGGGGCCTGACCGCAGATCTGAAACTGAAGCTGGACTTTGCGGAGGGCATCTATCCGCTGAGTAAATACACAGCAGAGCACCTCGGGCTGAAGCAGGAGAAGGCCAATGAACTTCACATCCAGGCTCAGCAGCTGGTGGCTGACGGAAAGGCCTTGGAGAGCCTCTACCCGCTGTCCAAGCTGGCCGCGGAGCACCTGGGCCTCACCCACGACAAGATGGACGTCCTGGGCCAGCCCCTGCCCGCTCTCTCACAGGCCCTGGAAGCCCGCACCATTGACCGCTACTCACCCAGCTAAGACATGTGACCTGTCGCCAATAGGTCTGTGTGCACACACAACTTGCAGTATTCTAAAGCCATTCACCTCAGTATCCTCCTCTGCACCTCAGACTCAGGCCACAAGAAACTGGTCTGCTAGTGCACACCAAAGCGTTTAGACTGTCAGTGCCTTTCTATGCATCTAATGTATCTTAAAATCCTCCTTCATAAAGGAAGTCTGTGCTATTCCATGACCAGGAGACACTCACTCAAAGAAGTACAGTATTTATGTACAGCGTATATATGCAAACAAACATTTCTTCTTTTTTATTTTTTTTATTTCAGCCATTGAGCCAAAGTTACAAATTGAAAACCAAAATGAAATTGTTTTATTTATTTTTGTATCACGATGAAATCCAAAGAGAAACTGTTGCAAGGAAACTTTGCAATCAGACCCTAAACCTGTGTACTATTGATCCTCATCTGTGTACAAGAAATGACAACAACAAAAAAGCACATAAGGACAAGATCCAGGGTTTGTGTCCAGACCTGAGCGGAACTTTTATCAAATGAATAAACCAGCTCTCCTGGACTTTAAAATAATGGGAGAATATATATATTTTTCTTCTTGTTTTTTTTTCTACTTCTCTGTTTGTTGGGGTTCTGGACGATGTTTGTATCTGACCCTCCAGCTTCCCCCCCCCCACGTTCCCTGCATCCCAAGGAAAGAGCTCAACAGGAAGAGCAGCCTCCTCAGCCTTTTCAGAAAAGTCTCCCCTGCTCTGTTTTGACCACATGTGTTTTTAAAGTAACCCACTCCCCTTCATATTTGTGTGTACAGCCTCACGCAATGTGACGGCAGCGGTAGCTTAAGCAGCCGTACACTCAGAGCGTAACCCTCCTCGAGCTAAAACTTCCTCCAGCTCTCACTTGTTATTGAGATGCAGCAAGCACGGCCCTGTGATCTCATAGCTGGGACATGATTGCACATACCCGACTGATGACACACTAATCCCCGCATCTCATGGCGTAGACGACGCATGGGTGTTGCCGCTGACATTGTGTAATATTTGCAGTCACAGATGCAGCTGAGGCTAGGACCGGGTCACGAGTTGATGGCACAGAGATCTGTCAGGAGCAATTACTCCACTCGCGGCAGCGCGATGATTAACGGTGGAGCGGCAGTAGTCAAATGCCGGGGGGGGGGGGGTTGGACGGCCGCTCTGATCCACTGTCCAACCTCACATCTGACCTCCCTCCCCCTGTAGTCTCCTGTCTGGGAGCCCTGCTACTGGTGACAGGCCAGAGTGAAGGCTGTTCCCGGCCCTTTGCCTTTAAAAGTGCTCCACACGACAAACACACACACACACGCACACACACACACAGAGCGAGCTGCTAATCTGTCAGTCAAATGAAAATGAGACGGGGGTGTGTGTGTGTCCTCCCTGGAAGCCGACGGGGGTGAGCAGCACTCCCCAGCTGCCGCGGCCCAGTAATCCCTGTGAAATCTCCACTTTCTCCTGGACAATTCGCACTGCTCGCCAGCACGATGTCCCATTTCATGCCTGCCATCTTACCCCTCTGATCCACTTATTAACATCACATCCCAGCTTAGCAAGTGTCTCCCCCCCCCCCCCCCCCCCCCCCCAGCCTCGCCCCCCGTTTTTTTTTTTTCTTTCCCCCTGCCCTGGTATCAAATGTGGAAACAGAGAAAGACACAATTCTGTGTTGCTCCTCCAGCTTGAAAACAAAAAGAGCACTTAAAGGTTGTGGGGTTGAAGGCACATTCTTGTCTTTGACATGTTTATTCCAAAGAGCACGCTGCCCTCTTTTCTATTTTGTATTCTAACACTTTTCCCTGGTCCCTCGGATTAAAAATGCCTGACCACTATAGTGCCAACGCCAACCTCAGTGGGTGAATGTGAAGACTAAAGCCATAAATACACTGTGATAGACGTAGTGACTCTTAAAGGCCTAAAACAAACACACACAATGTGCCCGACGTTTTGGGATTTTTTCTTTCTTTTTTCATGTACAATAATTTAAGGGCTTCTTTTTTTCTGTAGCATATGATCATATCAGAACACGTTGTTTTCCTGTCACTTACTTTTCTTTACTTCATTTCGATTGGAACTGAAAGCAGCGCACGTGAAACTGGTGCTTTACCTCAGGACTGAACCCAGCATGGGGGAAAAGCTAAACTTTAGTAAACCCTCAGATAACAACTTCATCACACACACACACACACACTCACACACACACTCGCACACACACTTTTTTTTATTTTCTTATTTACGGGGCAGTGGTCCTGTGTTCAACCTGTGGTTATTTCTGTGTGTATACATTTCTTGTTACGGTTTAATGGTGGAGAGATGACATGTGATATTAACATTTGTGTTGTTGTTGTTTTTTACTATGCGGTATACATTTTCTATTGTGTTGTCCTCAAAGAGGCTTGTGTCGGTCTGACCAATTCCATTGTTATAGCATGAGGCAAAGTCATCTTGGTAGTATGCTAACTGGCTGTTTGTGAATTTCTGAAACACACGTCATAATGACATTTCTTTCTTTTTTTTCCTTCTTCTTTTTATTCCAACCGCACGTACGTTTAAAATCTACGTGACGAGTGTGGAGCTTTGAAATTGTCGGTTTGCCCACAAGACACGTCTCAGCTCTCTGCACAGATAAGCAGGGCGAGTCAGAAAAAACGACTCTCAGATTGTTTGACCCCGTTTCTCCAGAGGTTAGTGAACTCTTGATGAGAGTCAGACGGAGGCCGCACACGCACACAAACACACAGGATGCCTGCTTGTTTTCGTTGATGCTTCGTGTTTGGGGGGGTTTGAAGAAATAAAGAGAGATAAACTCCCCAAATCAAACATTATGAGCCGTGGCAACCCGGTCCACAAACATGCCTACGTGTTCGAAAACGTAGCAGCGGGGGCGGATGTCGGTCGTGGGAATTTCTCACTCCCTCTTCATTCAGGAGTTTAAATGAAAATCTGTCTCCTCCTTCCCCCGCCTTACACCCTTAAAATAACACGATTTGTTTCCACTGTCACTTCGAATCTGTGCAGGAGGGAAGAGCGAGATAATGGCTGAGTGTTTCTGTAGGATGTGCACTCTCTGCCACTTGTTTTATTGTGTCAATGTGTAGGACGGACGGGCGGGCGGGCGGACGGGGGAAGGTGGTGTGTGCCTAGCGAGGGGAAGCGTTTTTCTTGTCTGTTTGTGTGTCCCTATGCTATTTAAGCATATAAGCGGCTGTTAATGCACGTCCTGGGAATAGGGCTGGTGTGAAGGAGAAGAGCCGAGGAGCAGGAAGTGAACTTTTGGCTGGTGCGCCGCGCCGAGCAGGATGTGCCGTGTGCTTCTGCTCAGAGGCAGATAGAGAGAGACGGAGAATGGGGAGGGAGAGGAGCAGGGCGAGCGCAGCAGGGGTGGACATGAGCCATTGTCTCAGTATGAAAGCCTGGTCGTACTTCTGAAACCCTCCATTCAGAAAACAAGACGACTGTATCTTCTCTTTTCCTTCCCCTCGCTGCTCTCTGGGAATAAACCCCTGCTCGGTATCACGGCGATACCACGTCGGGGCCTTTCAAGCGCTGCACAGTGAGGAAGCCCTTCAGACATTTTGTTACAATGTTGAGGATGTTGTGGATTCGTTTTTCCTGCAATCCCCTTCGGTCACAGGAATTCATCACAGTGGTCTCCCCATAAAAAAATGTATGACAGAGCCGATCAATATGAAGGTCGTAGAAACTGTATTGTAAATCATAATTTAAAAAACGTACAAAAAGAGAAAACCGGGTCTGTGGTTGATTCAGTTTGTGAAATTAGAAGAGTCTTGTTTTAATTTACTGGTGCAGCCACTCACCCCATGGGGGTTTAACGCCATGTGCCTTTTCTGAATGTTATTTATACGACGCGTCAACTCAGAAAAACTCTGGTTCCCTAAGTGGTTTGGATGAAGATGTTTTGAAAGAAATAAATTGAGTTTCGTCACATTAATTACTACAATGACAATAAATGAATGCAAAACAATAAATAAAGGAGTGCTGTAAAACAAGCCACTAACTTTTTTTATTTTATTAAATCAAATCCATAGCCATTTCTTTCCTTTTTAATGAAATAGCAGCCGTCCCCTTTAATAACACCGACGTGATAGAATTAAAAAGCATGTGGTCGAGGCCAGGGTCAACCAAAAGACAGGTTTGAAATGACACCACAGAAAAAAAGAGAGTAAAAATTCAAAGTATGCATCTGAGTTTTCCACCAGCGGCAGCAGGCCGAGGTCACCTGTGTGTAGCGTCCCGATCGGCAATCATGCTGTTTTGACATTTATTGTGTTTCCCGCTGTGTGCCAGAAGGACTGAAGCACTTAGCAGACATCCCAGATGCTCCAAACAAAACTCGCTGCTCATCTCTGTAGTTTCCACGGGGCGCGTTGTGGCGCGAGGCCTCTGACCCACCTCGCCTTGTTGTGAAAGTCATCGCCTGTGTGGTCGACAATGAGAGCTCAGCGCGGACGTGCCACTATTGTCCAGTCTGACGATTATTTTCATGAGCCAGCCAAATAAATATTAATATTCAAACCATATTTTGGCTGTGAAACCAAAAACTTTGGTCAGAAATAGAAGTGTGCCTTTGGTATAAGAAGCATTCAGTGACTTTGCAATACTTTGTAAGAGCGTAAGCATAGGTATGTGTGTGTGTGTGTGACTGTGTGTGTGTGACTGTGTGTGTGTGTGCACCTGCCCATCGACATGTCCGAGCGTCTTTCCCACAGTGCAGCAGGGTGAAGTACGACAGAGAGATTTGACACTTTCAGAGTCTTTATTACCAGCAGCTGCTTTAGATTTAATTCCCCGAACTGCACTTTTCTGGAAAAATCATTGTATTGTGATTTTTTATTGCTCTTACGATCCCCTCGAAGTCCCACAATTGCCTTTTTCCTCTGGCACTCCTCGTCCTCCTCTTCCTCCTCTTCCTCCTCTTCCCCCTCTTCCAGTGCAGAGCCCGGCCACGTTCGCTCACCGCTCCCTCGTTCCCCTCAAAGCGCAGCCTTCCCCCCCGCCCCTCACCTCTCTCTGTCCCCTCTCTCCTCTTACACTCGACTCCAACCGCTGACCCACAGCGCCCGCCGCCTCCTCCCCCCCTCCCCCCCACACCCCTCCCCTCCCCTGATCCACTTACTTCCAGCTGTTTTTCATGCTGCAGAAGACAGTTGTCTAAATGTTTACGTGAAGAGCTACTTTCTTTTTCTTAAGGCCCCTGATCATTTTCCAAAATGAACGTTGTGGCATGTGTTAAAATACAGCAGATGATGGGCCAAATCTAAAAAGTCTGACATCGTTATTGTATTCGGATCCCGGGGCCAAGAAAGAGATTAAAGACGGCACATCATTGTAGAGGAAATGCAGAATAATGTGAGGGGAAATGTTCGGGGGGAAATATGCTCAGAAAGATGCCAGTAAAGTAAACATGGATGAAATTGCACAATTGAGCCGGGCCTCGGCCGCGGCAGCCAAGTCATGCGCCGGGATGGAGGGAACAAGTGAGGGAGAAGGGTGGAGAGGTAAAGAGGCAGAGACACAGAGAAAAACCGCTTTGTGCTCCATGGTCATAACCTTCAGTAAATAAGAAAGAGAAACTGGTGGCGTTGGGTTTCTTCACCTCTTTTTTTTTTTAAACCAAGTTCTCTGAGCTAATTCATCCCCCTCCTCTTTTTAAAGGAAATTGTCTTGAAAGGAACGTTTTTTTATTTCCTTCTCATTGTTCATATCCGCGGGTCATGCCAAGGTCTCTTCACGTTCATGTCAGCTTGCCCCCTGAGAAGTCATCCTCTTCCCAGACCGAACAATTAGCACCCAATCAGCACATGACCCACAGTGGGCTCTTTGTTGTTTGAATATAGGGGAAGGGGGCTCTGGCTGCCCATGTCCTCCTCCTGCATCTGTTCAGCCTGCATCTCTGTTTCTGTCACACACACACACACACCCACACACGCACACACACACACACACACACACACACAGACGATGTGGACTGAGGTTTGAATCCTTTGGTTTACATTCTACAACGTCTGCTCCAGCAGTTAAAGTCTAAAAGAAAAAAAACAAAGAGCAATACAAAGGACAAACCAAGCAGTTTGGAAGAGTGAAAGTTGTCAGGGAGAAGATTTGATTGTACACACACACGCACACACACAGACACACACACACACACACACACACACACACACACACACACACACACACACACACACACACACAGCTGGATGGCAGACTTCTGCTTCAGATTAGGTCAGATTTAATTCGGTTGCCCTGCTCCGTTTGGACTGTCGCTTCTTGTAGAAAAACCCATTATTAAAGAGAAGGCGATCCCGCTGACGGCTTCCACCCAAAACACACCGAGACCTGTGCCAAGATAGAGCCTCAGGGCCCACACACACACACACACACACACACACACACACACACACACACAAAAGCATTGATTCTGGTTTTGGAAAAAGGTTATGTGAAGAAATGATGGATTATGATCTAATGAAGATCACTGTGATGTTTTGAGGTGGTTTCCCTCTACGACTGAATGTGGTTCAAGGAAGTTCAGCTGCAACACAAACCGCCACGCAGACAGTGGTAGCTACAGATAGATGGAGAAAAAAAAAAACACGTACATCGCGCATTTACAGTGCAGATGAGATTTTCAGTGGAAGACAAGATCGTGTTCCAGCACAAGTCAGATGTGCGTGAAACATGATCAATGTCCAGTGTTTCTTTTTTGTGCTTTTACAACAGTTTATACCGTGAAAACAATTAAAAGCAATACATTAAACCAAACAGTATTTTTTTTTTTTTTTCAATTTGTTTTGCCTTTCATGTCAATATTGATTTTACTTTGCTTTAGTGAAATGAATGTATTTATTGCATGTCTACATGTTTTATAGTTAATTTTCTCTTGTGTAAATTTAAATTGTGGGTTTCTATGATAATTTCATTTAATTATGGTGTCTTGATAAAATCATGTTGATAAGGCTTTTATTTTTTTTAAAAGCCAATGTGAAAAAAAATGTCATGTTCTTTTTGTTTGTTACTATACTCAAGATCAACTTGGCAATAAAGTGAATTGCATAATGGATTCATAATGAAATGCGTCCAATCATTTCATTCATTTGTGTTGTTTTGCAAAATTCAAATAATTATACACAAATCTAAATTTATAATATGCATAGCATTCCATTGCAATTTTATTTTAAGATGTAGTTAAAATGTTAGAATTTCTTTAATTGATTTACACTCGTTTTATCACATTTAGATTATTCTGTGCAAAAACTCCTGCAGCAACAAATTGTGTTTTTGACACATTTATTGAGCACGACGAGGGTTTCATATTAAAAGAAAAAATATTAGACAAAAGACCACGATCGGGACCATTTCACAGCAATGACGACCACAAAAATGAGCAACCTCGGCTCATTTTCCTTCAATACTCTCGCCCTCGAGTCCATATTCCCCCATATGGAGACATGTGAGTGCCTCATTTAAGACAGAGAATTTCCAATGAATCTCATACATCACACACAGTCCACATGCAACAATGAACAGATCCATTACTCTGTCAGCAGGAGCGAAACCAGCCAGGCAGGCACACATGCTCACATCCTTTTCCACTGTGTGAAAATCACCTTATTATCACCAGCACGTAAGAAATCACATAGTGCCTTCCAGATGCTCGATATGAATCAAGCAACGTGCCACAAATTACATCTCGACATTAAACACATCAGCGTTCCGTCCTCTCAGGTGCTGCAAATCATCGGCCTCCGCGGAGTCAAGGTGCTTCCTGCGCGGTGGCGTCGACCAGGTGTAAGTGAACGGCCGCCCGACGCTGTTTGAACAGTGGGGGGAAAACAAAAGGAACAGCAGGAGAATTACAACACGTCTCAGGTCATTCTTTCTCCTGAAGCTGGAGCGCAGACTCGGCTTTCTGTCAGTTTCGGTGGAAATTCCCGTTCATTACAATGTGGGTGTTATTTAAATAGTATTATCCATATGTTTGACAAGAAGAAAAAGACTCACAGTCCACTTACTAGCTTCCAGAACTTTCAAATCGGATAGATCCTGATCCTTACCATCGGTTATCTGTACTCACCAAGTTTATCCCAGAGGTCGGAGGTGGTGCACAAACATTCAGACGATCAACCAGGTTAGAGACCAACTAAAGCTTTAGCCAGATTATCTAAATCTCTTTGTTTAATGCGCAATTGAGAACCAATCAGAGATCTGTGTTTAAAAAAAAAAGGAGGCATTCCTTGCCGGTTGGTTTCTGGTGCAAATGTGACAAAACAAATATAAATCAGGAAGTTCAGTTTTAATAAACAGATCTATGAGTTTCCAAAGATGCAGAAGTTCTGCAAAGTTGTTTATAATACAAGAGATTAAAGGGGCCAGGATTGCTCAACCCTGGAAAGTACCAACTCTACTTAATCTTTACGTGCAGCATTCGTGACGTGACACATGGATTCCACTGGTTAATGTATGTGTGTGTGTCGCAAGTTCAGCCATGGATTGCTTTTTTTTTTACACTTCTGAGCTGGAGTCAGTCTGAAACAGGCCTCAAACAGGAAGGTGGTAATAATCCTGTTACTACACTGGAAAACCCTTCATGGTTATCGGTAATAAAGTAAGTACATTCGATTTAAATTGATCCAGAATATCCTTTTTTTAACCTGTGATGGATGACACAATTTACCAACCCTTGTTTTCCCACGTAACTGTAGAACCAGAACCAAAATGTTCCTTTTGGTCTCTATATGTCAGGGGCAGAGAAGTTGTGCCCACTGAGAAACCAGAGGACTTATAACGACAACCTGCCCATTTGCCTCTCTGCCCCTCGGAGGTGCCGCAGATTAAATGGCAAAGGTCTGAGGTGTCTGGTGTCAGTTGGTGCCCTCATTCAGCCTGGGTAATATCAGGAGGGGACACAGGGCTGGTGGCAGTTCTGATTCCTGTGATTCCTCCTCACTGAGCCTCCTGTGAGAAACAAACGTGCAGCTTTTCCCCCTCATGAGAGATGCCAGTTGAATTTAAGTGTTGGTAAGTATGAGTGGAAGCGTCTGTCGGTCTCTGTCAGGATGTTTCCCCTCCTCAGTGAGCACCGAGCAGTGTACGCGAGAAACAAGAGAAGCCTCCAGTACTTTTACACCCAGAATGTGAATAATCAGGACAAACGTGCGCAGGCGAGGTCGATCCGGTGGATTGTGGAGTGTTTGTGTAACCCGGTGCTTCGGATGTGGAGTCGATGGGAGTGAACAGGTCAAAGTTGAGTCGGTACAGTGCGCAGATAAGGAAGTCTGTGTTTCATTTTGCATTCGCGCGTGAAAACCTCACAAGTGTATCAATGTCATTAAAGGGAAATTACAACATAAGTCAGCCCTGCGTACATGTTTGCACTTTTGGGACTTTTCTTAAATTCCAAGAATCAAAGAGAAGATTTCCGGACTTTCCTGCAGCAGCTTTCAATATCATGACATCACTGTAAAGCCGCTGGCCAGGTTGCTGGAGAACTCGGTGTCAATGGGATCGTTCGGCTACGACCACGGTGCCGAGATGTGGCGGGAAGGTCTGTGATGTCCGTGTTCCTCCTCTTTCACGTTGATTGAGCTGATGTTCTGTGAACTCACGTTAACACGCTCCTGTCAGTCACAACTCAGTCGGGTCGGCAAACCGGAGCAGAACCGTTCCGTTCATCGTCGACGCAGTAAAATATGTGAAGCCAGCTGGATTTTAAAGTTTCAAACTCACACGCTCTTCTCATTTTGTTGCTTTGCCGCATTGCTCCAGCAACAAACCTACAAGGGGAAAGAAATATCAGGCTTATAAAATCCAAGGAAGGAAAAAAGCTAATGGGGAAGCAGTGTTCAACATACACAACACACTTTAAACACTAAATGCATTATCACACATGCAAATAAGCGGTGTTTTGTGTATTTGCAGCACGTGGTTTGCATCATGGTTCTGACTCAGGGAGACAGTGACGGTGCAGGTTCATTTCAGTGACCTCTGTTTGCACAATAATGTGGCCAATTACATCTTCAGCCGTGTGTTTCACAGTGTTAATAACTTCCTGCTGAACGCTTTGAAGAGCACAAGCCAACCTGCCGCTGGTTAGTTTGGCTTGTGCCTAGCAGGTTCACCGTGTTGGTTATGAGTAACACAATGGCTGTTACCTGGGATTGGCTCCAACCTGTAATAGGAGGTATGAACGGATGGACCAGTGACCGGCACCTGACCTGATGAACGCGTCCAAAGCTTTCCGTCTCGGATGAACGTGGCCAGGTGGAGATGATGCAACAGGCCGGTGGACGAGGAGAAACCACACACCCAGCCCCAGAGAGGAAGTGTTTGACAGCCTGTGCACTATGAACGACTGAATGGGAGAACAAAAAACAGATAAAGAGGAAACCAAGAAGTTCAATTTATTTTTGGAGGGACAGATGAAACCATGAAGACAAAGAGACGCGACACAGACTCATCAGTTCTCCTAAAGGCCGTCAGCTTGACCTTTACGTGTTGTGTCTCAGGCCATGTTTTACCATCTCCCTCCTCCTCCTCCTCCTCCTCCTCCTCCTCCTCCTCCTCCTCCTCCTCCTCCTCCTCCACTTCTCTCTGCTTGTCTATCCCACCCCTGCTACATTTCACTGCTTGGACTCCCACTGAATGGAAAACAGCTGGGTCGGGGACTGCCCAGAGCACATTATGCCCGATTCTTCAATGAATTCCCATCTACCTCTCCCCTCTCCTCCTCCTCCTCCTCTTTCTCCTCTGTCCAGTGCGCTCCCCTGCTCCCTGTCCTCATTTAAGGTGGGGCCGCGCAGCTGAAACAAAAGAAAAACAGCATGAGAACATGTTTCTCCTCCACATATGGTGCTCGCTCCCTCTCCTCCTTTCTGTGAATTCGTTTCCCAACCCTACTCCCTGGTGATTCTCTGGTGTTATGGCTGGTTCTGCTTTTGACAAGTTGAAAAACGCGGAGATATAATGCAGCTGAGCCGCGCGGCCAAGTATGCATATAGTTAAGTAACATGTCAGTTATTACTTTGTCCTGATACCCAACCTGTTTCACCTGCTGCGGTGGACAGGGGCCAGCGTGAGGACAAACACAGCCATAAAGACTGGGCTCAGGCTCTGCGAAGAAAAGGGACGACACATGTTGAAGCATGTGGTTCCAAAGCATGAAAAGACTCAATCTGCTGGCGACTAGTGCGAGTGGCCCAAAAGAGTTTTGTTTTTTAATTACCTGCCATTTCTAAGATGTGGAATGAACCTCAACGTTTAAATACAACTTCAGCCTCTAGAGCTCTTGAATCACTTTGATTATTAATTCAAAAACTAGTTCTGGTGTTACTAAGACAGGATATCACCTTACAGAAATATCATGACAGAAAAATGTCAATGACAAAGCCAACTAGTATGGATAAGATTGACTTTAAACTTTTAAATTTTATGAGCTTAAGCCACAAAAATAGTTTCCTCTATATATAGGCTACAAAGAAAATGTATTCGATCAATATGCCCTATAACAGATTATTTAGCAACACGCTTAAGAACACAGTTCAGTCTTATATAAGTTTATCACAATCCCGCACATATAGAAAATGATAATAAACTTTGCAAAGCTCTTCTTGAATTGAGATTATAAAAAAACTTAACAAAGAAAAAGCAAAACCTCTTACAAGTTATGATTGAACAAAAGTTTTTCGTTTTTTCCACAAACACCAAAACTCTCAATGTTGAGCCGAAGAGAACTGAAGACTTATCGGTGATGATTATCTATTGAGTCGTCACCGAGGTCATCATTTGATCCATCGTCAATACAACATTATAGATTTCACCTTCTTTAGTTAGAAATGTTTGGCCTCTTCACTCCCACGACCGGTAGTTCACTGTGTTGTAATCTCAGCAAGATGCTGCTGCTGTTTAACTGATGTCATTGAGTCATCTCAGTGATTTCATGCCTCCCTCTACTTGTTACTGTAACACTCGGGTTTAATCACCAACAGTTAAGGCGGCTGACTCAAGAGAATCCTGGGAAATGAAGAAAAAATTTAAGGTGTCATCATCGGCTCTGATCGTCCCCACTCGCGGTGACAAGGGCCACTGCTCCTCTTCAGGAAGAAACGAGGGTAGAAGCGTCCACTTTATTATGTTCAATGAAAAAGTAAAGGTAACGTGAATATAGAATAAGAGGTCTTCAGACTAGAGGGAGTTCTGGCAGCCAACACTCCGACGAACAGTAAAAATAGGTGTTATTGGCTTGTATAATCTTTAATTTGATCATAAATCGTTTAGCTGAAGTGGAGTTTTCTGCAAAGTTGAACCTGAGTGAGGTGGAGGACTGTGATGAGGGTTAGGCTGTGTGACAGAGATGAAATCGCATGTTTAAAGCGAGCTGAAGATGGTGTGAGAAGCAGAGCAGGGTCAAGAGAAGTACGAGGAGGAAGTATTGCTTCAGCTGCTGAGGGGGCCTGGGTGACAAATTGGGTGTATATTGTGGGCAATGCGTGTGTTTATGTATCTCTGCCAGTGCAATTTCCTGCCTGTAGATTGACTAACATGTGGGCACCTGCCCTGACAAATCCACCCATCCTGTTTCTCTCCGCTCGCACAATGCGTTCGCTATTTCTGCTGCTGCTCGCACTTTGCAAAAAGGGTGCGAATACAAATCGAAGAGACGTAGAAGTGTAAAAGCTGAGCTGCCTGTTGTGTATCGGTGAAGGGAGGATCTGACCCTGAGTATGATTTGAACCTTCCAGAAAGTTGCGTTTCATACCAGCTCAGATGGTGATAGTAGAAACTAGAATAAGAAGTTCATGAATTAGTCATTCACAGGTGCTGGAAGCATGCGTGTAACCCAAACAGGGACTTCACATCATACATTTTGCATGGAGGAGTGCAGCGGCCAGACAAGCCCGGACAAAGTTGCTTGGCCTTGGGGGGAAAGGGGTTGATGGCTAGCCTGGCTGGGTGACACACACGCACTCACACACACTAACACACACACACATGTATATAAATGCAGGCCGCCTAAACTTTAGAGGCAATAATCAGATCTTTATCTATTAGGGGGAAAGAAGAGAGAGCCTTTATACTGCAGGCCTGGAGGGGGAAAAGTTGAACAAACTAATGAGCTGGCATGCAAACAATTGCAGTTCACAAGGTGATCGACCGAGTGTGTGTGTGTGTGTGTGTGTGTGTGTTACTGTAAGAGGCACATACTGTACAGGCTCTGTGCGTGTTAGCTCTATAGAAGTTGTGTGACCTTTAATTTAGTGAGAGTGATCTCATGTGAACGCGTCAGTTGGCAGCGTGATGACTGGAGGGGAGACGGCCAGATCTGTTGCTGCAACTTTGATGCCATTGTGATTGGTGACGCAAAGACTGAGGCTGGTTACATATATATGTGTGTGTGTGTGTGTGCGTGTGTGTGTGCGTGTGTGTGAATTTCCTCGTGTCACAGTCATTGAGCTGTTAAGAACAGGGTGTCCATTACCTTCTCAGTCTGAAGTTACACACTTAAAAGCAGGCCATTAGTATTCTGTTCAGTTTGACAAGGGTAATAAATTACTAAGTGCTTCATCACTTTCACTTAGTGTGTGTGTGTGTGTGTCTGTGTGTGTGTGTGTGTGTGTGCAGATACAATAAGGTGAGAAGACGGGTGCTGTTCTTCCACGTTGTTGCATCTCTGTCTCTCTTTCTTAAGATAAAATCGTTCAAATATATATTTTTAAGTTTGATTGATCCTCAAAACAGACAACAGAAGACGTGAAGCCGAGTTTGACGCTCATTAATTGTCAAGTCGGTGGTCTAATCTGCGGCTCGCCCTCTCTGCATGGCGGCAATATCCTTGAGCAACACACTGAACCGCAAATTGCTTCCCATGTGGGCGATAGAAAGAAGGCTAAGTTGTTTTTGGAGAGAAAGCATCTGCCAGACGAATGTAAAGTAAATAATATCACAAAAGATTTTCTGCGCACTTCAATGGCGTGATATGCATTGAAATGTGTAACATGTATGTCTGTGGAAGAGTATAGAGCATGTTGTGAATGCACATGTGGCACAGAGGGGTTACTTGTATGTTGGAGGAGCTCAGAGGACGACATGTGTGTGTCATCCAGCTGTAGATTAGAAGCCCATTAGCCTCAGTGGCTGCTCTGCTGTTTAGACGGAGTGTAAACACAGAGAGAGGGATGATCCGAACGTCCTCTGTCTCCATCTTCAACCCTCTGATAACATTTGTAAATACACACTCATATGCACACACACAGCAACATATGTGTGTGGGTGTGTGTCTGTGTGTGAGTTCCGTGTCTTGTTGATTGCTCTCATGCCCTCAACTGGCATCATCTTCATTTCCTGCACCAGCTGCAACTTGTCTCCCATGCTTCCTCTTTCTTTCTTTCTTTCTTTCTTTCTTTCTTTCTTTCTTTCTTTCTTTCTTTCTTTCTTTCTGTCTTTCAGGAAAACCTTCTTTCTTTGCACAGTTGTGCTATAAACTTGTTAAATGTTATTGAGGGGAAAAAAACGAAAAAATCATCATGGATATAAATATAATTCTTCATACTTTTGTGAAATACTGAATTCCCAACACAATAAACAGGAAGCTAACAACTACCAAACATTTGTGTGACAAAAGAAGAGAAAAACCAGCATGACGTGTAGAATGGTGGGACATCACAAGCCTGCAGCTTCTTTCCTCCAATGATCCATAGCTCCATTGCATATATTGTATATTTTTCATCTTTCAACAATAGGTCTTTAGATCTGCTGTTTGGACACCATTCACCCACTGCCAAAAAGCTGGGGATTGAACCACCAACCTTCTGGATAGACGATGAACCAGATCTCCTGAGCCATAAATACATTTGATACTTTGGTTGAAAAACAAGAGATCACCTGTTGATTATTGAGCTTTAAAGATGCTGGCAAGTGGATTTGGTCTTTGGACAGAGCCAGACGAGCCGATTCCTCTGATTCAAGTCTCAATGTTAAGCTACAGCCACCATCCAGCTTTTTAAATGGACAATTACAATATATAGTGTATTTAGTTTTCTCACAATGTCACTTATCACCCATCTTTACATTCAACGGTAGTGGCAAAGAAGCAAATATATTGCCGTGTGAACCACGTCCCTGTGTGTCAAGGTGTCCCCTTGTGTGCAGCACGTCCTAGTCGGACATGTGCGTGGACATCCCAGCGAGCGAGGGAACATCTTCAGCCAGCTCTGCCCCGGCTTGTTGGCGGCGGCCCCGCTGTCTGTGCTAAAAGTCACGTCGCGAGGAGAGAGAGAAGCGGGGTAGGAAGGAGGAGGGGGTGTAGAGGGCACAAGGAGCAGGACACAGGAAGTGGAGAAAGATGAAGAGCTGGGAGACAATGTGATGCACAGGGGCGCTGAAATGGGGGTGGGGGGGGGGGGGGGGGGGCAAGCAGAGGAGAGAGGGGAGGCAGAGGGAGGAATGTTGGGAGAGGAGGAGGAGAGAGCGGCCGAGGGAGAGCACAGGGTGTGTGCATCTGGCACTAGGAGGCAGGGGAAGATAGCGTGGGCCAGGCTGGCCGGACGTGTGTGTTTGTGTTTGATTGAAGAGGGATGTGAGACACAGACCCCTCACTGGCTGGAGCTTTACTGGAATGCTGCCACGGAGCGATGGACACTGACACACATGCTTCAGACCCACATGCACGCATTTGTACAGTGAGAACATGCAGAACATGGAGACAGAGGAAGTGACCGGAGAAGATGAGGGACAGAGGAGCGGCGCGGAGGGCTGCAGAGGAATGCATCTTTCTTGAAAACAAGCAGAGTTCGGTTCGGTGTGAGGGCAGAGATTACAAACTTTATTTTAAACTCAAGGGGGGAGCCCAAAGTTTCCGAAGATACCAGGTGGAACAAGTTAAAATAGGCAGTGTAGGAATAAGAGGATGTCCCAATCTTAAATATGTAGTTTGGTTACATATGTTTAAATGATGAAAACTAAAACAACACAACATGATCCCGTCCATTCAACAACACACCTGAAAACATCACATGTACATTCACGTTCCCTGATGCAAACAGGAAGCAGATTGTCTACGCTGCAGCTGGTTGCTTACTTGTGCTTAAATCAAGAAACACTGATTGTGAAGTAAGAGCAAACGATTTCTCTTCCACGACAAAGTGGAACTTTTACCCAGAGTTTACCTTCATTGCTGGGAGTCGAGTCCTGAATGATAAGAACCAATCAGAAAGCCAATACGTATCCGTTAAAGCCCGTCCAGACTCATCACAGCGATGAAACTTTCAAAATAAAACGAGGAAAGCAGCGTTTCAAAATTTCTCCATTTCAGGAGAAGTGTGGATAGAAGGCGCTTTTAAAAACTAAAACGTAGCAGTGTGGCTGTAATATTAAATGAAAGGAGCACTCTCATGTCTCGACGGTAAACAGAATGCCGGTGCTAGTAGCTTGTTAGCTTCGCTTATTTCTTTATTTTACTCTTATATGCCTTACCTGCTACCTGATATCTGTTATTTATCAGTCTTACAAAAAACTGTATCTCATATAAAATACCCTTCTCTCTAATCGATCTGTACATACTCATATACGCCATATCTGTACATAACTGACCATAACCTCGCTGTTCGTTTATTATCTGTGTTTTTTCATGTTTATATACAATATATGACACAAACTTCCACGTGTAAATATTGCCTCATCAGCACTTTAATCGACTATTTGCACTTTCTGGCTAGTTGTAAAACTGCATTTCATTGTTCTTCAATATCAATAAAGTTGAATCTAATGTAGTTTAGCTTAAAAACTGGGTAATTGTGTTTTGCATTTTTTTCATTCTGCTTATTAAGGATTAAAGGATATAATGTTTGAATCAGTGACCAGGAAATCACAAAGATATGTTTCTGAAATAGTCCAACCTTCCTGGGAAACAAAGGTGGATGTTGTATGTAAAGTGGTTGTGCGGTTATATCTCCTGAAAGAAGTCGTGTGTTAAGATAGTGGCCGAGAATAGAGGAGACAAGGACAAGGAGAGAGAGGATGAACTAATGAGCTGCCAGCGGAGCTTCCTCACAAACGACTGTGTGATAACGACCGTCTGTTTTAAACATGACACTCCGGGAAAGTGACAAGTTTCAAGGCCGCAGCCGCACACCAAAACAGGATGACCCTCGGATCACCCCACCGACTCCTGTGCGTGTGCTACTGCCCTGACTTACAGGATGGCAGCAGGATGAAGACCCGCAGATAGGGCGCGCAAGGCCGACCGCGGGTATTCGCGGCGCTGTTTACGTAACCCGATGAGTTAATGGGTCAATCGGAGTTGGACGAGACTGTTGTAAACGTGTCTGCTGACAGGCGGCGCCGTCCTTGCCAGAAATATTGCATTCTCGCCCCCGCAACGTCAGTCAGGACCCGACGTCTTAGAATTCCATCGTCCCCCGCGGGTCGCTTCCTGTCCACCTAGGCAGAGTGTCCCTCTCGCCACGGAAGCAACATTGAGAAGTGAGCACAGGAGCTGCTGAACGTTCAGCTCTTCCTTATGGGACTCCAGAGGCCAGATGGACTCTGAGTGCACACACATACACACCTAAACAGGGAGAGGCAGCACATCCAATAATGGCGCAAGGAGTGTGTGTGTGTGTGTGTGTGTGTGTGTGTGTGTGTGTGTGTTGGGTGGGGGAGGATGGGGGAGGGACCTAGGGGGTCCATTGTTTCAGGCTGGAAGGCAGAAGTGTTGGGAGGGGGTGAGGGAAAGTCAAGGGAAAGCTAAGTTTAGAGCACCTCCGCTCAAGTATTCCAAATATTCGTACTTGTATTCGGATGCTCACGTATACAGTTTGTTACTTCATCCATTTCCAAGAATTGCGTCATTATGCAAGCGAGATAATCATCGCTGACCTGGAAACTTTTCCTCACTGTAAATTCACACTTCAGCTGCAGACCGACAGACCCACTTCACTTTTCATATCCTCAGTTAAAAATAGGCTTTTCCCAGCTTAGTCTTGATAAATTTAGCTATAGACACACACAGAAAACTGCTTGTAACCACTCAAAGCTAAATATAAACCTCTGTTGATAGGGATGATAGTAATAAATCTTCAGATGAGAAGATGGTACGGTACACGAGGGGTTAAATCTTGGTGCACATGTTTCGGGTCATTTCCTGCTGGCTGTACAGCCCTGACCTGCTGGTGGGGACCTGGCCACACAGACAGACACGCACGCACACAGACACACACAGACACACACACACGTCCAGCGCTGACCTGTGCTTCCTGTCAGACAGCGACACCCCCTTAGAGAGAAAGCATCTGTCTCCACTACGTCCCCCTGCAGAACCTTCTCATCCTCCTTCGTCCACCTCATTGTTCTTGTCACACTCGGACACGATCACTGGGGACCGCGGCTGAGATGACGACAGACTCCAGAACAGACCCCAGAACAGGTGCTTTGTTCCACACAAGAGAAAACACACACATCGTCATAGTAACAGTCACGGACCTGGCTCTTTCTCTCAGTACAGGTTTTATTGATGAAAGACCTGAGGCAGAAAAACATGACACATTATTTTAATAAAGTCTAGTTATAACAAAGATTAGGTTGTATAAATTAAGTGTTTTTAACCTCACCAATTATGTATTAATTAATAAAGTAGTAATTATGAGGATCAAAACAATCAATTCAATGAATTAAATGGCTATTTTTAAACTATTTTTTATTTACTTAAATATACATAAAAACAATATATGACCCAAAAAATCTATTTACCAAGAATTCACATCAAACATCAGGTGCAGGACTGTTTTCTGTCAGTAAGAGAATAATTTCTTTAAACGTTTAATTATCTAATACTTTACATTTATATTAAGAGTTTCTTCTACTATGTTTAGTCTTGTTGTTTGATACTTTATCAGACTCTGTTCCAACATGTCCAGCAGGACTGCAGCAGTGATGTATTATCGTTATTGTATATGCCACAAGTGGCCGTGTTGGTTTATGTGTGCATCTGGTTTACCCATCAGAGCTCCAGCACCATGTCCCTGATCTGGTGTGTGGGGGTGGGGGGGGGGGGGGGGGGGGGCACGATGCGGTGAAGCTACGTGTTTCTCCCCCAATGCAGCGGTCTGATGTCACTTGGGGTGAGGTGTTGGGGTTGGAGCAAAGAGTGGGAGAGTCTGCGGTGTAGAGACTGGACTGGCAGTGAGGAGCGAGCCCTGAGAGGAAAACATCGCAACCTGAGACAGGACTGGATACATCCACAGGCCAACCCTGAAGAGAGTGTGTGTGTGTGTGTGTGTGTGTGTGTGTGTGTGTGTGTGTGTGTGTGTGTGTGTGAGCACGGGCAGCGGTGCTTGTCGAAACAGCTTTTTAATGACATGTTGTGAAATGTCCATGATCCATAACACAACAGAGACTCTGGTGGATCACCCACACAAACACACACAAACAGAGCCAGGGTACTCATGCATTGGTCAGCTGCTGAAAGCTGCTTTTTGTGTTGTAAATTAGCGTTGTGCCCCTGGGGCGCTCTCATTTCACCTCCAACACATGCATCTCCTCATCTCATTGCACTCAATGTGACCACATGCTGCGGTCTGTGATTACAGCCGAGTGTTTACAGTCCTCTCATATTAACACGTGTGTTAAACAGCATGGGGTGCACCAGGCTGCAACAGGTTTTTGGATAAATACACACAATAGCATTGACACCACCAGTTTGATGGCAACTTCCCAAACTGTATGTCCGTCTGTGGCCCGAGCGTCGAGAGGATGAATTGGCTTGGATCAGGGCAGAGTTCACGAATCTGAATGTGGACAACCAAGAAAATTGAGAAAACCGTTTAGGGTTTCACACATAAAGTGGACTTGCATTCTTTCTTAATAGCGCTATTGTATTTTTCCCCTTTTCCACTTCTAACCCTGCTCCATTTATCTAAAGCTACAGCCCAATGCCGGTGCCCAGTTTCACAACACCCAGGTATATTAGGAATGGCACTCCATGTAAGAGATTGCACAATCTGCATCTGCATCAGCGTGAGTGTGTGCTCATGTGCTCTGGGTGTGCATGTGCATGTGTGTAATGAGAACCAAATGCTGGGGTGTGTGAGTGCATGGTTTCTCTCCCCCCATCTCTAATCAGACAGCCCCCAGGAGAACGGTGTGAGCGTGGACTCGGGGCTTACAGCGCTGAGCTGCTCCATAAATCAGCACTGCCCATGGAGGAGCCTGGATACATGCCGACTCCACTAACCTGCCTGGTGGTGCTGTGAAAAGTTCAGGACTCTTGTGTTCTGGTGTGTTATTTTGAAGGGGTTTCTCGCTCTTGTTGTGGTCGTCAGTAATGATTAAAGGTGTGAAAAAGAGGTGTGAGGCTGCAGATGTGATGAAGTCAGTGGAATCGGGTGACCGAGGCCCAGTGTGGTCCGGGTAGGTGGTCTCTAATGACACGGTCATGCTGTCTAAAGAGGAATCAGTTTTGAGACATGCATGTTCTCTCACACGCTTCCTGACCTCTTACATTATTACTACATCTCTTCCATTATCTATAGCCTCACTCTTCCTCCTGCAAAGTTCCCTCTTCCCCTTTTTCTCCATCTCTTCCTTCTCCACTCTCTCGGTTTCAATCTTCTTTCCCCCGCAGGAGGTGGCCTCTCCCTGTCCTTCATCTCTCCTTCTACTCCCTTTCTTTCTCTTTCACATCTGGTCAGGCAGCTGTGGCTGGCCAGGGTTCAGTGGGGTGGGAAGGTGTGGAGGGAAGAAGAGGAGGGGGGGGAAGTGGTTGAGTTTTGAGTAGGCTATCAATTGCAAAGCCCAGGGCACAGTAAAAGAAATGTAAAAAAACTTTACGCAAAATGTGCACTGCGAAAGAAACTAGTTCGAACCAAATCTCCTCAGTTCCTCTCAGTCTATCTATCACGCTGTCTCCATGTGCACTATTAAACCCTATTAAAGAGAGCAGGAGTGCAGGGAGAGGGGGGCAAGGGAGGCTGGGGGCTTAGGGAGAAGCAGGGGAAGAGGGGGGAGGATGGTGAGGGCAACGATTTCAATATCTTATTTCCACATCTTAAATGCATTAATTTATCATACCCCGGGGCTCTTTCAGAGTTGGGAGAACGGAGAGGAAGGGATGGGAGGAGGGAGAGGAAAAGGGGCGAGGGCACTTATGACATTTTCATTGTGGAATCCTGTTTCTATTGTTTCTGAGGTCAACATATTGCCCAAAGATTCCACATGCCATCGTGGCCACACAAGCTCCGAGCTGCTAAACGGTCACAGATGCAATCACACATTTTCGCGCGCATGCAGATGACTTGATTCCTGTCAGGCTGAGGTGCTTTTTCTTTTTTTCTGCCATATGCCAATGTCAGCAAGTGATTTACAGCTCACTCGTGCGTCATTGTGTTCCACATTCCAGGATGTCATCTGCGCTACCTTGATGCCAGCTAGGCTGTCTTTGTGGATCTCCGCCCTGAATGCCAGTTCCTCTGCACTCCGGCAGAAGTTCACGACCCCATCCGAGTTCACGTTGGGACGAGGGCCTTCCTGAGGGAGAGTGAACTCTTTGCTGTGGTCTCACGTGACTCGCAGCATATGCTAAGTCACCCCGAGAGTGGAAAAAGCTCCACTTTCAGTTGCCTGCAGTTCCTTCCAACTCATTTTATGGCCAGTTTCAGAGCGTGAGGAGCCAAACAGTGAGGGATGGATGGTTCGGTGTGAGGGG
Source organism: Platichthys flesus (assembly GCF_949316205.1). Classification (NCBI taxonomy): domain Eukaryota; kingdom Metazoa; phylum Chordata; class Actinopteri; order Pleuronectiformes; family Pleuronectidae; genus Platichthys; species Platichthys flesus. The sequence goes on from NC_084948.1 coordinate 21,053,092, forward strand.
GCAGAAAGCAGGGAGAGGGAGATGGACCTGCAGTGTTCGGGGAGAGTGAGGAGGAAGGGAAGGAGGGGAGGGAGCCAGAGTAGGATTCAAGGGGAGTGTGCAGGTGTGTGTGTATTGTGTTTTCTGGATGCAAGTGTCTCTGTGTGTACATGTGTGTGGTGCCGGGGTACTTGGGAAGGTGAACTCATGCTCCTCTCGGCACAGGAAGCCCCTGATTAGTGCTAACGAGAATTGCAGACCATATTAATGCAACCACACACCTCTCCCTCCCCTCCCTCCCCTCGCCTCCTCTGTTTCTCTCTCTCTCTCTCTCTCTCTCTCTCTCTCTCTCTCTCTCTCTCGATCCTGCCATCTGCACTCTCCACTCTCTCTGCCAGACATCATAAACCCACTGCAGAGTCCTGAGACACACACCAGAGCTCCGAGGGGGGCAGGCAAAGGGGGGGGGGGGGGGGGGGCTGCCACGCATTCAACCCCGCAGTGACACGTCTCCCGAACAAACACACGGTTGAACATGCTTAGCACACGCAACCACGGGAGAAATCTTATACCACACGGCAGATAGGGGAGTAACACAAACGTTTACACACCTAAACAAACACAGTAACAACGGTGAAAAGTGAAACACTACACAGGCGCACACATTCTCGACCGCACTGAAACACGCTTTCTTCTTCCATTTGTATAGAAAGGAGTTTGAGCTTCACGGAGATCAAAGATAATGAGAGTGTGAGGCTAAGGAGATGAAGAGAGAGGAGAGAGAGAGAGAGAGAGAGAGAGAGAGAGAGAGAGAGAGAGAGAGAGAGAGAGAGAGCGAGAGAGAGAGAGGATGGAAAAAAAGGTCTGCTGGTGAGCAAGTCTTATTAAATGTTCCTGCAGATGGACAGACAGGGCGTTTTCATATTGGGACATGGATACCCTCTCCTCTATTCTCCTGACTCCCACCCACACATTAACATGTGTTTCACATTCTAAGCGGAGATGTGCAAACCAACGGCCAAACACTCAATGTGACTGGCAGCTCGCTCTCTCGCTCTCTCACACTCACACACTCTCTCTCTGCAGTCATAGAAATGAACTTACAGAACAGCATTATGTCCTTCGGCTTTTTTCAGCTTTACGAGAGCCTTTGAGTTCTTGATAAAGATGAAGTCAGGTTGCACACTTCCTGCTCCAAGATGGAAAGAACAACACGTCCCAGCTGAGAAATGTTGATGTGAACAAGGTGGAAATGTTAAGAATCTTTGCTAATTTGAGTTTTGTACATTACACACTGAATTTGTATGGTTTCATATTTTGTTTTGTCCTGCTAACCAATTGCATCTGCAGGTTCGGTCTGTTGCTGGTTTGAACTTTATGCTTTGGTTCAGTATGATTCAGAGAGCTGCATAGAAACATTGTTTCTTTGGCTCTCGCAGTCTGTGAAGGAGCATTTCACCTCGAAGCCACAGCTCCTCTGCAAAATAACATTTATTATGTCAGTGACACCGGTGATTCAGTCGGATACATCACTTTCAACTTGAGAAAAGATTTGTCTGTTTACCTAATTCTAATGCAAACACAAGTGAAGCACTCATTCTCTTTCACACTATTGTTATTTGGCAAATAATTGTTTGTTTAGATCAATAGATTAATAGCAGCTTATCTAAGGAATAATACAAATAAATAAAGACATAAGATAGAAAAGAGATTCGAAGGAAAATGTAAAAAAAATGGTCAAATGTGTCAGAGACAATAATATGAGACTATGGAATAATGCACACTCATTGAACATTGTTAGCTGCAGTTAAAACATGAACGAAATGTTTTTACTTTGGGGTGCGGTGGTGTTATGATTTTAACAGCATGTCCACAGCCCTGGGAAAAACAAGTGTTCCTCAGCCAGTTTGTCCGGGCACTTAAGACCGATCAAGTGGGTCCCCAGGATGTGAAGGGTCCCTGCTGATGTTAACCTTACTGTAACTGGTACGAGTGGATGTCCCCTAGAGTTTTAATGGTGCTATAGGAAACCAACTAGGCTGCTGACAGTGTGTGAATTCTTGTCTGTGCTTATGTCTTTATCCAAGTTGGACATTTTAGTGCTTCTTTGTTTTTTGCTTTATTTCACAAAGCCCTACCAAATTGTTATCGTCAGTTCTTAGATCACAACCACATTCATCATTTTATTTGAAAAGATTTGGTATGGAGGCGACAAAAAGTGACTCTTTTTTCCTAACTTCTCACAACATCAAATCCCACTTTTTTTTTTTTCAACAAACTCAAAAGCTGTTGGAAATTGTGGCCAGTATATGACTGACTATAATCCCAGGATGTGGATCAATAACTGTGTCATTAAATACTGACAGAATGCCAGAAGTGAACAGAGTAACCCAACCCCATTTGTTTGGGGGCCCCCTGGTGGATGCATGTCCCTCACCAGGTGCTTAGTTCACTTGACCTGATACTATCCTTAGAAAGAAAAAACCGAACACGTCCTGTGTGTACACATGTGTGGTCTATGTGTGAACACATGTGTGTTCTATGTGTAGCAGGGGTTTCAGAGAGAGCGGATGAGGAGCAGACAGACACACAAACATAAATACACACACTTGAAAGAGAGAGTTAGATGAAGGGGAGAGGAAACTCATGGCATCAGACGTCAGGTGGTGTCTGTGAACGTCAACACAAACAAGACGGGGGGGAAGAAAAGGTGGTGGTCTGCAGACAAAGGCGCAGATGGAGGGGTCAGCGGATGGGTTGGTGGGACTAAGTGGTGGAGGGGAGGGGTCTTGCTTTCTAGTTTACCCAGCTGGACAACTGAGAGACCCAGACAGAGCCCTGATGTCACCCACTGTACCCAGCCCTCCCAACTCCCCGACTTCCTGTCCCCACTGGCGTGATGTCACAGGCCAGCTGGGGATGTCACGTCCACACCCCTCCGTCCCCTCCGACTGCCCCCTCTCTCCACTTGGCTTCAATCACTGGCGTCCCACTGTGACCGCGGACAGTCAGCGGAGCACGTACCCAACACAGGCGACCATGCAGGAACGTAATATTCACACGCAGGTCATTTATATTTATTATGTCATAAATATAAATCAAATAAATAAAGTAATGAAGGCAAAGCAAGGGCATAAAATACTAATAACTACAACACAACCAACGGTGTGATGTCATAACACAGTGCGTTTGCTCTGTTGTTTTAAGTAATTCACTTTTTCCACAATTTAGGAGCCTTGAGCTGAATCCAAATGTTCAGAAATGATCTAAACCAGTCATGACAGCTGATTTCATTTGTAATAATAGATGTAGCACAAGTGCACCAGTACGTGCTAATAACTCAATTGGCTCATAAACTGCTTATTTACTTTCTAGACTTTTGCTAAAAACTCTAGAGTTTTAAAAGTGTCTTGAAAGTATTATCACCTCAGAGAAGAAGTTCTGTGACAGATTAATGGCCAAATGGGACTATAAAGACTTCTCAGGCACGTTGAACCTCTTTAGGCCTCGTCAGCCTAATGAAACAGTATGACTTCCTGTTACAGAGAAAAAAAAACATGATTCGTCACATTCTACACGACTGTACTTTATTTTGGGTCGTACGAGTTTTTCCATTTCCATCGTTTGTATTCCGTCCAGCGTCTCCACTCAGAGTGGAAGGTTATTAAAGCTGACAGGTTTTTTAAAAGTCATTATGGTGGAGCGGCGGCGAGCAGCTGACACTGCTGCTCCCTCTGGGTTCATGTTTGACCTGGAGACTTTCACTTACAGTATGGGGAACACCCTCAAAACAAAAACGGCCAGTTTCTGACCTTAAAATAGCTTTTTGGTGAAAGGGAAGCCTTGATGTCCAAGTACAGGACAGAAGCTACAGGCCTCTCAAGACCATGGAACATTGAATAAAATATGTGAATTATATAAGAGATGAAGCAGCTTCAATCATTTACGTCTATACCAATGGTTATTTAACATTTCATCAAAGATAATGTAGTTTCAAACACACAATACCCTTGCTGACTCAAAAGTTGATATTCAAATCAAGATAATTACCAATCAAAACATTAAATTATCTGTATAAAGACAGGTAAAAAAATCGTCTTCAAAAGAACCTTGACACCGCTACTGATTTGATATGATATTATATTGGTATTTGTGGTAATGTCCGATGCCACCGGGGTCTCCCCACAACAACCAGAGCAGAACCACTCAGGCTTTAACATTCTATCCAGAAACCAGGTGGAAACAAAAACTTAACTGCAGAAATAAATCCAGCAATTTCTGCTGGCGTGTCAGCTTTGCAGCTTGGCAATGTCCTTTGTGTGTCTTATGTGTGTCTCACTCCCTGTGTCTCAGTCCTTCTGTCGGTGTCTCTGTGTCTCCCTCTGTGTCTCCACTGCTGCCTTCGGAATCCAGGGAGAGTAAATTGGCCAACTTATCTGTGCCAGTCCGTTCTCCCTGGTTCACCTGCGGCCGCTCTCACCTCCAAATTATTCATTTAAAGCTTGTGCAGTAAATTAAAAAACACATACTACAAAGCAAACTGATTATACAAATAAATTATTTGGTTTATTGTCGAGAGTGATCTCAAAATATAATTCTGAATAAATGCAGAATAAAGTGAGTTGACAAAGGTGAGAAAAAACGAGTTCTCAACAGGCTGCAGTCGACTGACTGATTTGATGGATGGTTGTTTAAACAAAATTCCCATGTTATGTAAAAACCCGACGTGAATGTAGGTCAGACAAGGACGTGATGAAGTTTGTTGGCTGCATCGTTACTTTTGGCATATTTAACAAGTTATAATTGATTTTGCAGGCGCTTTATTCCTATAGCTTTAATGTGCACGGAGACGGGCCAATACAAATGTTTCACTCTTGTCCATTCCTGCCTCTCATTCACTTCAAAAGCCAATGAAAAATACCATTAGAGGGAAATTTCCCTCAATCATTCCGCTGCTCATTTACAGTGAAACACGGCACAGCTCTGTTTCATTCACTTGTTATTGGAGAGAGGGAGAGAGAGGGAGAGAGAGAGAGAGAGAGAGAGAGAGAGATAGAGAGAGAGAGAGAGGTCCTAACACAAACACACACACACACACACACACACACACACACACACACACACTGTGTTACGTGCAGGCTGACAGGACCCCCCTAATAGAAACTGAACACTACAGTCTTCCTCCCACTAGGCATCCCCTCTCCCCTGCCCTGAACCCACCCTGTCCCCTGCTGGCCACTGTCCTTAACCAAACACACAACACACACACACACACTCATTGGACACATGCACATAGACAGTGCCCGTCTTTTTTTACAAGAGCACAATACCACACACACACACACTACACAAACACTCTCTGAACTTTAATATCGGATTATGTTTCTGTGATACACATGTGCGTGCGACTTGCAGACACACACACAAAAACGCACGCAAACGCACGCACACATACACACACACACACACACACACCCCCACACACAGACACACACGCACGCTCTTCTTGCCGGCCCTTCTGAAAACACACACATCCTTTCACTTTCTTTGATGGATGAGGAAATGCTCACACAAACATATAAACAGAGCCTCCATCTCAAACCCCATTACATCTGTATGCTTTTCCTGGAGCCTCACTCGAGTCCTTCAGGACCTGACGTATCCTGCAGCTCCGCCTCCCCTCCTGTCCCCTCGCTCTCTCTCCCTGCTCAGGCCCTACCTGATTGTCTGCTTGTTTTCCCTGGCGGCTCACAGCTTCCGTTCCCAGGCTGGGCGGTGGGAGGTGGGAGCGCAGCCTACGACACATACTTTCCACCCGTGAAGGCCGAGGGCCTGCGACGGACCCTCCTGTCCACAGGCCCTGCAGGAAGCACCTCTGCCCCGCTGCTGCCCACCGCTCCAAGTGACTCCTCGAGCTCGGCCAGGTTAAAGGAGGGAAGAGGTGGGATGACAGCATTAAAGACGTTGAGGAAAGTGTGAGGATGCTAATGAGATTATGTCCAATGTAATCCAGCTACATCTGAAGAGGCATCTTTTCTCCCTATCGTGATCTTCCTTCCACACAAACAAATCAACAGCTCTTGAGAAATTTTACCAGACTTCCATGGAGCTGGAGTACCAGCACAGATAAGAACAGGTTCAGGCTTAATGAGACAGAAGAACTGGACAACCAGCAAGAGAGCTCCTCAAAAGATGCAATGGAAACTATTACAGCAGGATAAAGACCCTTAAGACCTGAGACAGATATGGGCCACTAGCTTGAGGACACATTGAGCAGCACTGCTGCATTAATCATTAACCAGATTAATGTGCATGTAGCATGGACTGTATAAAAATGATGGATGATATGACAAATTAACAAAGGGCCTAAATCGCCTCCCGGTGGCTGGCTGCACTATTGGACATAAATTACGCCTCCTCCATGTTAGAGGTCAGAATACACTTCAGATAATATTTTCCTGGGAAATTTAGTTTTTATTCGACTGTCTTGTGATTGGTCGAGCACGACTATGGCGGGACCTCAAAAGCGAGACTCTCTCTCCTGATCACCATTCTGCACAGACTCTGGCTCCAAATGCTCAAAGTCGCAGCGTTTGTATCTGGGGCATTTCAGCTTCATTTCTGAGTGGGAGGAAGTGGAGACGCAGCGTCCATCTTCTTTTAAAGTCTATGGGCTGCAGTCTGAGATTTTCAATTGGGCTAAAGCCATAGCAGCAGAGAGGAGAGATGGGATCATCAGACTGACAGGAACGGTTTCGTCATAGAAACTTTGTTCTGCTTTAATGACGCACCTGCAGGTCTCTATTCTCCACTATTTCGCATTGAGACTTCCTGTTCCTCTGGAGGCTCCTCCCAGAGTCACCGTGGCCCCTGTGATTAGTCCCAATGACTCTCATTATGTGGTAATTCTGTAATTATATAACCCCCGAGTGTGACCCTGTTGCAGCACGCTACAGCTTCTATAGTCTAAGTGACAGCCCTCACACACCCACCCGTCTGTGATACTTGTGACTAATTTGTAAAGAGAGTTATTGCCAACTGGGTTTTTCATGCTGGAATTATTATTTTTTTCTTTATCGAGCTTGGGGCTGAGCCATTCTGTCACTGCTGAGTGTTTGATGTAGGCAGACATGGAGGTGAACCCAAACAATGACTGTGAGACTCTCATGTTAGATTAGTTCTGTTTTATATGAGCTGAGTGCTACGGTAATCCACCCAGATCACATAATGGTAATTCGGTACCCATTTCCTCGTTCAACAAGCTTTTATGTAGGCCCAGTAATCATCCGCAGAGAACTTGAACTGGATGTTATACTGCTCAAACTCAAAACCAGCTGTACGGGCCAATAAAAAGACAAGTAAGGACTTGTTATTAGACATTAGGACTTCTCTGCCATGCGCTGGCTGGGTAGAAGCACCACACTGAAAAAAAGGCTGATTTCTCCAAAATGCGCCTGCCCACTCACCTCAGCTCGGATCTGTTTCCAGTGGTGAGTTTGGAGGAAACACAGACTCTGACTGGTTTTTGCAGGCACTGGTTAAAAGTGAGAGTGTTTTTTTAAAACACAGGTCAGCAGCAACACACTAAGGCCAAGAGAGATATCAGTTGGCAATTGAGCTGAAATTATGATTACGTTTATAAATAACATCCTGGAAACTTTATTTTCTGTGCACTGGGATGATTAAGCAAAGATAAATGTAAGCGGCATATGAATTTTATCTGATAAATGGCTATTACAGTTTAATAAGATAAGGTAGCACTTATCTCATGGTGATAGAGGCGTGACAGCGGGAGAGTAAAAGCGGTGACACTTCCACTCTGAACAACTCCCTCAGTGATAACAAACATCTACACAGTCTCAACATGATCAGTTGGGTGGAGGGTTTTTACAAAATACTGTATAACATGATGAGATGATAGAAATTTGTTTATCACGAGAGATTCCATTATTATGCCTTCATATCTCTGTTTGTATTTGGGCATTATGGATGATGTATTTACAAGTTTTGAATTCATATTTGATCAATTGCTTTCCCCCCCAAAAAAAAATTCCAGTCTGGTTATACAATATCTGTGTGTAATGCAGCATGAGAAGAAAGAAATGATGAGCAATTCAGCACCTGAAGACACGCAATACCTGCAGATAAGACAAAGCATTATTAAGAAATTTAAACAAGAGTAAAGTTAAAGTTTCAAATAAAGTTTCACAAAAGTATTTAAAGTTGTCGCCTCACAGACTCAAAAGTAAGGGATGCCAATGTTAAAACAAAAACCTTTCATGAAATAATACGTTTACATGGTTCTAAACCACGAAAATAGTTATTTGTGCATTAGCTTTTACTATGAAAATGGAAAACATAATCTCTACAGGGCCGAGCCATGTGTCATGATTTACGAGGTGTATACTTAAATGTAAATAATCTACTTCTGAAACTAAACAACCTTTGAAATTAGACGATAACAACACATTTATTTTCGTAATGTTTTTTCTAATCACATGATCAGATGCATGTGAAGCAACAAATACATCTTTATTGTGTAACTCTTGTTATAATGTGATTGCTCCATATATTCACATAACAACAGCAGGAAACAAAAGTGTTCATGTTGCTATAACATGATTTATCAATTACTGACTTATTGGAATGGGTTCATTCTTTTGGTATCGATAGAATCCACGCGTTGATAAATACCTCAGTAGGTTATGTTTTCACCCCTGTCAATTTATTAAATGGATGATTTTTATGTTTGGAACTAGTGAATTTAAAGGGGTTTCATGAGGGGACGGTTGGGCCTTGGGGGAGGTGTGTACCCTCCTGAGTGTCAGTAGTTTCAAGTTCATCCCTGCAGCTCTAGTTGCCACCTTCTCTCTTACAATAGGCATCAGCATAATGCATAATGATCCGCATTATTTGTTTGCTCTGGTAATTAAGTAATCCTAACCCAACCCTACCTCCCTACCAGGATTTAAACTTTCACTCTTTACTCTCCCTCCCTTGCTGCACTCTGGTATTCTTGACTCAAGAGACTGTTGCTGTTTTATTATTGTGGATAGAGAGACATTTTTACTTTGGTTGAGATCTGATGCAACACTCATTGTTCTAGTTTTTTCTGAACCATCTGCTCACTGAAGGAGTGATACAAGAAATATGAAAATAATTTTCTGGCAGGTCGCTTGAGCGAGTCGGTGAGTTACCTTCTCAGTGTCACATTTATGAATGGAAAATAATTTGGAATAACTCTGGTTTTCTTCACAAAAAGACAGAGTCACAACACTTCAGCTGGAATAAACTGAATAACATGAACTCACCATGTCCATGAATGAAAACAACAGTTCTTGTGAATGAAGGAAAACCAGAGTAAATAATAGAGATCTGGTCTTAATCGTCATGTGATTGATTCTGTTTACATCAGTAATCTTTTTGGTACAAGTTTATCATTTTCAAAATGTATTTTATGGTAAAGAAATAGTCTGATCAGGACAATCAGCTCATTTCTTTTTCCATTTCTTTTTAAGCTGATACATTTTAATTTACCTTATGTATGGGAAAAACACAAAGATCTGAGATGGGTAAATTTAATTTGTATAGCAATCAGTTAAAGGGGAGATATTATGAAAAATCCACTTTTGTAGTGCTTCTACACTTAATGTGGGTATCTGGCATGTCAACCGTCCCAAAAACTCTGGAAAAAAACAACTCCCGCGATTTGTTGTGGTTCCTCTATGTAAGAAACTATACGATAGAGTGCGTCGAATGGGAATACGACCAGAATTTACGTCATAGTCGGTCTATATGACATAGCCCCCCCCCCTGGAGGCGGAGATCTGGTGGAGGAGGAGACCGGGTTACGTTACGAGCCATAGCACGGGTGTTACCTGGGAAGCTATCCGAGGGGGGACGCTAACCAGCCGGTGAGCGGGGTGAGAGACGGAGATCTGGCCGAGAAGCAGAGCCTGCGGTCGGGGTAAGTCACGAGCCCAAGCCCCCTCCTCAGCTCGGGCTCGCTGGGTGATGTCGTCGGGATGTTGGCTCCATGTCAGCAGCTCGCTTCTGGTGGACCTGTCGGTGTTTGTTCAACGGGGACTGTCAGTCCCCGTTGAGGGGAACCCGACAGACCCGGGTCTGTGTAATGCATGTATTTAAATAATGTACATTATTTAAATACATGGGGGCACTCAAAACAGGTCAATCTGAGGAGGGCTGTTTTAGAAAGGGTAAAAAGGTGCTGTTTTAAATGATCCTTGTGGTATTTTGACCAAAAAATGTTACAGACATTTCATGAAGACCCCAAGGAACCATATCAACTGTGGTGAAATGGGTATAATATGTCCCCTTTAAAGCTTTCTATAAGCAGTAAAAGTATAGTATTGCATTATTATGTGTTATAACGTAAATATCCCAATCCGAATTTAATCTTAATGGAGGCATTTCACAGTAAATCCTTGAAATGTGAAGTTTCATCCTGATAGAAGCTGAATGGGAAGTACAACCCACAGTGAGGCTGAGGAAGAACTACGTCTGGATGTGAAATCCAGTAGACACTGAGCTCTACCCCAGTCTGCCTCCACCCTCTCACTATTATTAGAGGGCGAGAATGAGTGGACTAATGGTGATTGAATTACTTAGTAAACTCACTCGCTGGGTATCGAGAGCTAAGACAGTATCCTCTGTGTACCCTCCTCTCAGAACAGGAAGCTGCCAGCCTTTCTGAGATTAGGCCTGTTTCCTCTCTCCACGCTGCACTCCCAGCGACCCTGTGGCCCCGTGACCCCGCGACCTTCCTCCCAGTACGCATGGCAGACACACCATCGGCAGAGGAGCGTGCCAGTTGGCGCGCAACACACACACACACACGCAGGCACACAAACACGCCACTAAATCATTCCTCAGAAAATGACACTAGATTCAAAAACAATATGGTCTTTTCCTGGCACAGGAGTGGAATGCTGAAGTGTTCAGCAGACACAACACAGGCACGTATGTCAATACTGTATCCACACACAGCGCTGCTCCAGTACCCCTCGTCCAAAATGCTTCCCTCTTCCCTGGCTGATAATTTGTGGCCGTAACGTTTCCCTCTCACTGAGTTTAAAGCTGTAATGTGAAGCACCTGAAGCATCATGGGGGCAACATGAGGGCAGCTGGAGGTGCATATCTGTGACCCGGCCTCAGTCTGGAAGGACACTGACACACAGGGACACGTTCACAATTGATCTATTAGAACTCATCTTTTCATTTACCGCTGATCATGGAGCTTGTAAAATATGTTTTTCTCTCTATGAGGAAATAAACAGATAATAATTTTTGCCACACTAATGGTCTGCCTCGATGGATGACATTGTAATCTGGTTGGTCAGTCAGTCCAACCCTTCCTTCCAAATACCTCAACAATTTCAAATAGAAAAGAAATTCATGGTCCCCAGATATTAACCCCTTGTGGCTTTTGTGATCCCTTAACATTTCCTCTTGTGCTACCTTGAGCTAGATGGTTTTGATTTTTGTAAACTGCTGCAGCAACATTTGGACAGTTTGTCCTGACATCTTAGACAGAGCAGCAACACCAGTGGGTCAAAATGGTCACAGTATTACAACATCAAGCAATTGGTAAAGAAATTCATGGTCCCCAGATGATATATCCTGAAATCTTTTGTAATTCCCTCACTTTTCCTTTGGCGCCACCATCAATTTGACAGAGTGAAATGTCTGGAGAGGAGTTGGGTGGCTGGCCATGAAATTTGTACTACAACCACACAGAGCTGGTGTTGTGGCTGTTAACTCGTTGAGGCAGTTCTCTGCTCAACTGATGAATCAGCAGAAGATAATTTAAATTTCTGAAAACAACACATTCTTAGCATCAGTAACCACCCACTGGAGTATAAGAGATAAAAACATTGGGGAAGTTATGAAATGGTAAACTTCCTGTGAAGTCATTTTCAAGTGACGACATTCATGTTAATAGAAACCTATGGCTTATAACAAGTCACTCATCTGACTGGTTGTTTGATGCTGCACCTAAAAATGCCTCTGACGGAAAACGGGGCATCACATCACAATGACTGCGGACAACTGAGGTCACATTTAACCTCCTCCAAAGTTCATAGCACTTTCTGTTAAATGGAGGGTGAGATTCCTTTTATCTGACCGTGTGCCTTTGTGCATGTGTGTGTGTGTGTTTATGTACAGACGTGTTCTATTGAGGCCACATGTAACACCCAGGCACTCAGCTTGCTAAAAAAACAAGGGGTCATTAGTCAGAGCACAAGGCTGTAACCTGCAGTTCTCTGAGGTTTCAGGTCAGCTGCTTTATATTAACCCAGGGGGTTGACTTGGTGGCGACTGAAAGCCTGTTAACCCTGCACCGATGTCACCAAGTTTAGATTCAAACACTGACCCTATTGATGGCCTCTTGCTCTGACTCGCTCCAGCGTGACCCCTCAGAAGGCAGAGAGGTTGTGTCAGAACGCACATGAACACATAACAAAAACTAAACCTTTGACCCAGTCACTCATGTGGAATCGTGAAACCATAAAAGCTACTTCAATTTCTCAATGTAAAATAATGGCGAAAGCCACTATTATTTTTAAGCAACCGTGTGCTATGCATGTGGTTTCTGGAAACATCGCCTTTAATTATCAGGACAGCATCGTGAACACAAACTGAAATGGAACTATTTCATTTGGCTAATTAAAGCAGGACTGTCAATTGACTCGATTGCAGCAGGGGTATAATTGCAATAAGCAGCCTGTCACCGCAGCTGAACCGCAGGCGATACACAGAACAGTGTGCGTGCGTGTGTGTGTGTGTGCGTGTGTGTGTTATGACTCTGCTGTAAAGTAGAGGTGTGCTTGTTCATGCTCTGTGCCGTTTTTCAGGCTGCTTGCTCAGAATACTTTCTGTTTGAGGTCACAGTTTTCTTTGGATGTGCTCCCACATGCCACCAGCCTCGCTCAGAGTAAAGTTGACCCATCTAAATATATCAGACTGCACTCGCCTGTTAACCCCAAATGTCATTGAGGCTGAAGTAAAATATGAATGACATGTGTGAGCAAGAACAGTCGCAGGGACAATAGATCAGCAGTAAAAGCTTAAAATAAAGGAAAGTAACTATTTGTCCTCTAAACCATCAACTTGTCTCTTAGACCCTGTTCCAAAAAGACATTGTTACTAACCATCTGTGTGATGGCTTAGATAGCAATGGTTTCTTGGAAGACTTTCAGTCAGGATTTATAATCCGTCACACTACAGAAACAGCAGGGTTAAAAGTTACAAATGACCTCTTCAGGGCATCAGATAATAGACTTGTGTCTATATTTGTCCTGTTGGATCTTAGTGCCGCTTTTGACACCATAGATCATAAGATTCTGTTACAGAGACCTGAACAACGGAATGGAAGGAAGAGCTTTAGGCTGGTTTAAGTCGTATTCATAAGATAGATTTCCATTTGTTAATGTTAACGATGACTCCTCCATGCACACACAAGTCAGTCAAGGAGTTCCACAAGGCTCTGTTCTTGGACCAATACTATTCACCTTAAATTTGCTCCCTTAATGCAACATTATCAGAAAGCACCATGAACACTAACATTTTTATGCAGATGACCCCCGGCTGTACATATCTATGAAGCTGATGGATCTAATCCCTTAGATCAACTTCAAGGCCTGGATGACCCGGAACATTTTACTTGAGGTCATTATAATTGCCACGAAACATCTCAGAGAAACACCGTCTCACCTTGCATGTATTAGTTTGGCCCACGTCCATGCATTCGTTACCTCCAGACTGGATTACTATAATTCTTTACTATCAGGATGTCCCAGTAAGTCTGTGAAAAGCCTTGGATTAAGGCTAACAGGAACTAGAAGGAGAGATCATATTACTCCGGTCTTACATTTAAGGTTCGACCTAAGACGTTTCTTTTTGATAAAGCCTATAGTTAGGGCTGGATCAGGTGATTTCTGAGCCATCACTTAGTTATGCTGCTATAGGTCTCGGCTGATGGGGAACTCCCATCAAGACATTCTTCTTTTTGTCTCTCTGCCCCCACATTTATTTATTTTAAACCTTCTATGTAAAGTGCCTTGAGATAATGTATATTATGACTCGCTGCTGTACGAACGAAATTGAATTAATCAAAAGAAAAATATGACATAATATATTTAGATATAATAATATGATAACTCTTTATCAGTCCTCCAACTCAGAAATGTGCCACAATTTCTACACAATATTTCAAAAGATATTGTTAGAATAACCTGCTGAAATGAATAACCGATAGTGAATTATAATAAAATGTACAGGCGATTTTCAAGTTGAGAGCTTCTGCGTGTGAAGGAATTAGGAATAACAGAAATCCAAAATAATTTTGAGTGATTTATAATCATGAAATTGATTCTGATTGATAATCTTATCACTCTACTACCATCACATGACTGCATAAGGTCAACCAAGAGCCAGAGTGCACTTTTTACAGCCAGTTTCTTTTTACCTATGAATCTAGAGTGCATTTGTTATGGTTGTGTTGTCATTTATCAGAACTTTTGAGAAACACAACTTGATACATTCCACAATCTTACTTGTGGTCATATTTTTGTCATCACAGATGCACAGTATGAGTCATCAGTGTGTCTGTGACTGATTGACTCAAAATGCTCCTCGCTGTTTGGATCTTCTTTCACAACTTTGAACTGATGATTTTTCCACTGACATTTACTTAATTACTTTTACCTCTCTTGTTTTAGTTTCCAGTAGTGCAGCATCCTACATTGCAATCGTGCACGCACACACAGACACACTTCTCATACCGTTTCCGTCTCACACCTGGTCCCAACCTTTGGTCTGTGGTTTCTCTGGCCCTCAGCATCTGAGATCGCGGGCCCTTGGATGGTGTTAATCAAAGACTTGATTTGATTCAGGTCCAGTTTACTTAGTCAGGAACATGTTCATTCAACGGAGATGTGGCCGCGGGGCAAAGCAGCTTGTTTGAAATGGAAATGAGGGCTGCTCCTTCCTCTCCCAGCTACCACCAATACTCACTGTGGTAATTCCCCTGCTAATTTATCAGTGTGAATCGATTCCAAAGTTTTCTTTTTATTGTGCGGAAGGATGCCATCTGTAAAGGATCACAGGCTTGTAGGGAGCTGCAGAGAGTGTGCAACAGTGAGGTGTAAGTGAGAACCCGGGCTCGGTAGAAACATTTAAAGTCTTTGATAAACATTCTTATCTGGAGGTGAGATGTTGAAATATGATCTGCACAGACAGGGCAGAGAGTCAAAGCCAGAGGCGTGCGTGTTAATGTGTGCACGTACGCTATGAGTGTCTGTTAGTGTAATGTTGGTTGTCCCCACTTTGCCTCTCTTTGCCTTCATCTTCTACGCTGAGGGCCCGTTTTATCAGCTCCACTGGCGGAGCTGACAGTAATGTGTGCCCACCCATGTAGTCAACTCTGTGTGTTGGTGTGCTTTGTCTCAGTGGATATATCTCTGTGAGAGTCTCTGCATATGCGAGTGTGAGTGTGAGAGTGAGTTGGAGTGTGTGTGCCAGTCATCAGGCTGGGAAGATACTCAAAATATCTTGGCTGATTTATAGACTCTCCTCAGGCTTTGGAGAGATCCCCTTGATGAGTAAAGACAGTGAGTGGTTTGTGGGGGACAGCCAAGCTTCATGACTTCAAGTATGAAACAAAGTGCACAACAAAAGATCAATTAATACCTCAACCTAGTGACAGAAAGTTAGAAATGAGAGCACAGAAAGAGATCGGCTGCACAATGAACTGATGAGCAAAAATGTTCTCCTCTTTTGGCGACCATAACCTCTGCTGCAAACTTTTCATTCCCAAAACCTCATCTAATTCATGCATTGAACTGACGCACTGGCATACACCAAAAGTCCATCAAGCTCAATCTAATCAACAAGTCACAGAAATCTGCTCCAAGGTAGCAGAGTTGGTTACAAGTTGTAAGCAATTTTACTTAAAAATAAGTTTTTCTACTGCTACAGTTAGTTGCAAATAGTATAATACGCATTCATACCTAAATCACAATAGGTCTTTTATTATTTTCTTCCAAAACAATCCACACGCGTTGATATCTGCCAACCCAAAGGTTTCAAAGCGACCTTACATCAGCTGAGGATCTCGTTTTTGTTGCGTTCCAGTGATTAAGATTCTTAATGTGCTGCAGTGATGTAGAAATCGGCTCATGGTGTGTTATCAGTACACATTTACATCACTGAGACACTAAACTTCTTGGGTGATATTTCGCGTGGGAAAAAATGCTTAAGTGTATAAAAGATAATTGAATCTAAAACTGTACACACCTCACGTGCCCAACCATCAACCCAAAACCTCTTGCCAAATAACTTACCGACATTTACAGCCTTTCAGCCAAGATTTTCCAATCAGAGTCCATCAACTTGTTGGTTTGCAAAGTATTGAATCTTGAATCCTACGCTGGATGGAGCATAGAGTGCCGTCTTGTTTGCCTCTGAAAACACAACAATATTTCTTTACTGGAGAATCTCCAGTGTAGATACAGATGTAGAACAACATTTTATCCTTTTAGATGCAAATATCTCTTAATAACTCAAGGCGCACTTGGTCGGACGCTCCACAAAGGTAGAAAGTTGACCGTAAGTGGAAAATACTTTGATCCCATGCTCAAGAACGAACAAACTTAAAGCGATTACGATGATTCTTGGCACCACTTTCAAATGGTGCTTATCAGGAAACCTAAACTCTGGATATTTAAAAGCTGGTCAGGGAGATTCAAATATGTATTTTTTCTTTCCTCTGATGTTATTGTGACAGTTTAATTCTTGAGCCCAGTCTGTGATCTCAGTCTCCAAAGGGCGGCTCATGTTTCAGTCGTCTGTTCACGGCCGGTTGACGTTTTCATCTATCAGTGAAATCAGAGTTTAAAGATTTGCTCCATTTATATCCCAATTTTTTTGCGAGTTACCACGGGGGACCAGCATGATTCACTCACAGGACGGTATTCAAAAGACATTCTTCTGGGGAGATAGTCTGCCACCAGTTTTCCTTTTTTTCACTGGAGCCACGTCGGATCTTGAGGAACGAAGTTTACCCAGGCCCAGATATGAGAGCACCATGACCGGGACACGGGTGGCGAGCGGCCGGCAGAGGGATGGAGGAATGGAGGGATGGAGGGATGGAGGGATGGAGGAATGAAAGGATGAAGGGATGGAAAGATGAAGGGATGGAGTGAGACAAGAGAAGGGGTGGTGTTTGAAGTGGAAAGAGGGCCTAGAACCATTTTATAGCTTTTCTCTTATGCCCTTCTGCAGGGAGAGAGCAAAAGGGGTGTCTGTTTTTTTCAAGCACATAAAGTTGGAGATTTTGATGATTTATAGAGAAAGGAAGAGAGAGAGAGAAAAATAGAGAGTGGGGGGGTGGCAAGGGGGGGCGGGGGGTTAAACATGATGCAAACCATTTGGAGTGGGGAGTGGAGGTTGCCAGCACAGCCTGCTCTGTTTAAACTGGAGAGGAAGTGGCTGTATATACAGCGTGCCAGCAAACTCCCCTCTTCCTCACTGTCTTTCTCTATCTCCTCTTTCTCTTCACTTTTCTCTCTCACACACACACACACACACACTTTTCAGAAGAGAGAGAGAGTGTGTGAGCAGACGTATGTACATACTCACATCCACAGAGGTCAAACGATGGCCATTGGTTAGAAAGAATGTTTGTTATTGTAATATTATGTTTCTTTACATCACCGTCACCAGGCCCATCACCGTTATTATCATTATTACTATTATTACAATCTGGAAAGCTGGGGGGTACACGGGAGAGTGAGAATAAAGGAGCGCCGAGGGGGGAAAAGAGCCAAGAAAGAGAGACTGAAGAATGAAAGACAGAGCAAAAGGGAGGAGAAGAGGTCAGTGTTTTCCCTCAACACCCCGTCCATGACTTAATCTTATTCCGCTCTGCTGAGACCTTCCCAGGAACAAGGATTTTGTTGTGGACACAAGACGAGAGGAAGACGAACAGTGATAGGGAGCTGATGGAGAGAGGAGGGTGATGAGAAGGTGAAGGAGAAGAGGAGCAAAAGGAAGAATCTGGGTACAACGTATAGAAAGCTTGACGGATTAACGGTTACCGAACTTCACCTTAAAGGAAGACGTCCAGTTTCTTAGAACTTGGGTTGTACTTTTGACTGTAATTGGTATTAACAACGTTGCACTCACCAAGTACGATGATAAGGCTGTTGACATTCCACATTATATTAGCATTGAATAATCCCATGAAAAATACCAAAACCAACAAATGTGCTGGATCGTCTGTCAATACGTCCTGCTTTTCCCATCCAATCACGTGGCCCTCAGCCCGAAGTCCATTTCATCCTACTCTACGAAAAAAGATGATGGATGAAAAATGATTTAAGTTCTGATTTTCACCTCGATGAATAAAGGAATAACGTCTGAGCCTCGGTTGATATATGAATTTATCACGACATGGGTTTGTAGACGGATGAGATTCCCTGTGTAGCTAACATTCAAACCGAAAAAGCTTCCAACACATTAAACCAGGTGGGAGTCAGCAGAAAACCAGCCGGAGTAGCTGTAAGTCATGTCCAGGTGTCTCTTTGTTCATTATCTTCATGAGGGTGTGGACTCCCTCAAGGTCCATCTTGTTTGTGTGCCAAGGACAGGATGGCAACTCCCAACACAAAGCACAAGACGCTCAGATCAGATGTGATGCATTGAGGCCTCTCAGGTCAACCAGAGGTCAAACACAACAAATGTTATTTATAATATATGTCGTAGGAAATATTAAAGGTGTTGAAATGTTTATACTCATTGATTCCCAGACACATCTGAAGATAGTGTAATCTAAAGGGGGTGGGGATCAAGTTACAGATTTAGTCTTCTGCTCTTAACTCAAAATAAACTTAACAGCCTATGAATGGCCTTTTGTAATAATAGGACATGTCACCCAGAGCGTAGGTGTGGCTCATTGATGTGTTTTTAAACGTTTTTGTACAACAATGGAGGCTTTGAGCACATTGACACGACTTGTTAACAGGATTAAATCATTGATTTGTTTTCATTTTGTTTAGTTGTAGTTGTGCATGAACAGTTTTCCTGTGCAAGGAGAGTTGTATAATGACATTTTGTGTGCACTCAAATTTTACCCCATGACAAAATGTGTTGCTTTCCTTGTTCTAATATTTGATTATGTGCTTGAGTTTCTGATTTGTTTAGTGATTCTAATAGTTTTGGTGTTGACAGCTGTTTACACCATTTGGAGAAATAGACCATCAAATTTGTTGAATTTAGAGTAAGAAAGTCATTTTACTACTGTGTCTAGCTAACAAAGCTTTGTTAAATGTGTGTATGAGGCGGACAACAACAAAATAGATAAAACAGAAAGTTTTTATTAATGTATTAGATAATTATATTCAGCAAAATGAAATGGACAAATTGATCTTATCATATTATTTTTCTTAAGTTGTTCTTTGCACCATTTTTCTTATTTATACGAAACAACAATGTACAACAATTAATGCTACAAGTTGTAATATATCAGAATTATTATTATCAAGTAAAAGATCCCGTCTCCCTGGTGCATTTACTGTCACATTACTTCTAACCATCTGTCCTGTAATGGTTCCTAATGAGGCATGAGTCAATCTGAAATCGGACTAATAGTCTCCTCACTGATGTTTGGGTGTTTTCTTTTGAAAGTAAAGAGACCGAGCACCTCTATGTGTGGTGCTCTGCCTCCACTGTGGAGAGCAAGTCTAGACCTGCCTGAACCAGAGCACTGTGGTCTGTTGATGTCATCCTAAAAACACACTGTACAACTAATTGGTTTATGATCACCTCCAAATTGGCTCGCCGGAGGAAGTGATCAAATTGAGAGCGACGAGCTCGAGTGCAAAGGTCGTCGGCCGTTCCGAGGTCTGTCGAGCCGCCCTGCTCGTCCGTTTGTTCTTCAGACCGAGAAGAAAAACAAGCACTAATGCACCAAGTGCTCATTTTTTACTGGTACTGTTTTCTACTGCCAAATGAATTCTTTTGAGCCGGGGTCATAAAACGAAACCCTGTAAATGGCTACAGACCGGACCCACCATCCCACAGAATGCCAATGTGATTAACATCAACGGTCGTTCAACCATGAGCCCCTGCATCCAGTATCCCTTTACCAAAGTGGAGCAGCAGTTGAATTTGATTTTGAATGAGGAACACTGCAAGGACGCCAAACATGACATCATGTTTCCTTTCAACTTAAAGAAAACCGACCCATTCATGATTCTTAATTTCCACTTCAGCGAGGTTGATAGGAATTTGCCTGAGTGCAAACCCTCACCCTAAAATAAAGCAAAACAAAAACCTCATGTCATCTCATGACCACACTGAAGACATAAACAAGTGTTAAAAACATAAATGTACTATTCTAAGAAATAGTGTTTTGTGTCCTTTTGTGGAGGTTACATTTACTGTCATATACACTCTCTCGTCAAAGCTCTCTACACACAAAGATGCACAACACAAGCTGTAAATGCTTTGCAGTATGCAAACACACGCCCACACGTGTGTGTGCCTGTGCGCTTGAGTGTGTTTGTGTGTGTGTTTTGCCGTTGTGTTGCTGGTGGCTCGGCTTCAGGATTGTGTCGGGGCTGTCTGTAATAAATGTGCCCAGGCGAGTGGGCCCAAAAAGATATATCACAAACAGGAGGGGAGGCAGAGTGCACAAGGGAGGGGATAGGATGGAGCGAAGTGGGGGCGAGAAGGGGAGCAGAGTGGGAAAAGAAATGAAGAAGAGGAGATGGGCGAGAAAGGGGAGGATCGATTGGTGAGGAAAGAGAGAAAGGGGGGGCAGGGGCTGCTTTCTCCTGAGTCCTGCTATGTTTCCCATTATGTAAGCCCTGGTCACCGGCAGCATGCCAGCAGGCAAAATAAAAGAGTCTCTCTGGCTTGGCACGGCTCGTATTTTCCTATCCTCGGCGCGGGGTCAGGGAGGGGTCAGGCAGCTGGATGGGGCGCTGG
The DNA here is from genome assembly GCF_949316205.1 of Platichthys flesus. NCBI lineage: Eukaryota > Metazoa > Chordata > Actinopteri > Pleuronectiformes > Pleuronectidae > Platichthys > Platichthys flesus. Next base: position 21,074,083 of record NC_084948.1, read on the forward strand.
GGGGATTGTGGGGTCTGGGCCGGCCTCCAAAACCCAAAAGGCCCAGGGTTCAAGTACCAGCTGAAAGCAATCAGGGGGAAATCTGGGAGTGCCACAGCTGCTCGCAGCAGCGTTGTTCTGTGGCTCGACTCGCTCTCACTCGCTCTCTCGCTCCTTCTTCCTCCGACTCGCTCTTGTCCCACTTTCCCCTCCGTGTTGCATGTGTCCCCCCCCCCCTCCTGTTACTTTTTCTTGACAGACACGCAAGAAAAAGCTGCATTCTTTTAACATGAAGCCAGAAGTATATGTACTCTGGTATGCGCGTATGTGTGAGCGTGTACGTGTGTGGGCGCACATATCACGCCTGAGCTTGAGTGCAAGCTTGTGCGTTTGCATGTGTGTGCTGGCGTGTGATTGTGAGTGTGAGCGTGTGTCCGGGGTCACAGAAAAGACAAAAGGGATAAAGACAATAGGAGCAGTCCAGTCTGTTTAGACCACCGTGTATCAAGCACTGCCTAATTATGTGTTTGTGTCTATTGTAAATTGTCATCAGTACAATCAACACAAAATGTAGCTGTGAAAAAATCCCTAGCTCCAGTATTCCTGCAAATGCCAGCTATACTGTGCAATGTACAGAGTGTAAAATGAAGGATAAAAGGTATGTGGAAAGCAGGTGGGATGAATTTTCCTGCTCTGGCTTTGGTCTCAGCTTCTCCTCAGAGGGCACGATGCATGCCAACAAATACAAAACCATTCTCTGTGATAACTTCCATCCTCTGGAAAGCTTCAACCTACTGTTGAGTGTTTTTCCTTGAAGACGACAGAGTCTGTATCTACGGGGCACAAAAGGTCACCGAAGGGTTTGATGAGCCTGAAAATCACGTAAACCCTTAAACCAGAGCCAGCTCCACTCCAAACCCACTTGACTCGTTAAAGGTGTAATTAGGCATATTTCCAGCCACATGCTTATGGTGTTGATATGCGCTTCGTGTAAATCAAAGCTGAGTGGACGGGTCATAAACTTGGAAGAAAAATTATAATGCAGGCTGTTGCGGAAAAGGTTGATTGATAAGAAAAGACGGGAAATGGATTTGTAGATGTGTGTGTGTTTTTCCACTAAGTATCTTTCTGGTGTTTTTTGCTCTGTTTCAATCTTAATCAAAGTCTATCTATCACATGACCACTCTTGTAAACTGGGCAAACACATGTTAATAGTTAGGCATGCATGTGCCGGTGTTACCTTGAATTGCTTAAACAATAGCTTTTCTCCTTTAAAAGCTGCTGTATTATTGTAAAATGCCGAATTTAACAGCGCCCACAAGTTGTTGGTAAAGAGAAAAGGGCCAGCAACGCTTTTTATTGATCATCAATGTTGCATTCAACGCTGGTAGTTGAGGCTAACGCCGGTTGTTTCCTAGCGGAAGGAGATCATGTGATAGGAGCCTGACGAATCAGCAAACCGCTACATCAACATCAAATAGATCCAATCACCAAAGGGTTGTGAGTGTCTACGTCATTGTTTCCCAACAGCAATTTTTGCCCTTCCAGACTAAATCACAGCCAAGGAGTTTTCAAAATAAAACCGGGCCAGCAGCCTCTCCAAAAAGTTTTAGCATTTCTGAAAGTAGTGCAGACATACGGTTTATCCGAGTTTTCAAATGAAATGTAGTAGGTTGTCAGGGATGCACATCACATCACTGCACTGCCCTTGCTATAGTCAAATAAGAACACTGCCATTTTAAAAGCTCAAGAGTTAATGGAGATACCAGCAGTGTTGGACATGGAGCCAATTGTCAGGGAGTTAAGAATCAGGGAGCTGCATCTCTGACCAAGATTTTCTTGAACCATCAATAAAACTGAATAAGTGGATGTGAGGTGCAGAGGTAAATGTTGCGTGCCTCTTAAAGTGTGTTGCAGGCACATGTACAGCCCCCCCCCCCCCCCCCCAAGTGGGCAATGAAGCTGTTTTGGCAGATTGCAGCAGCTAGACACCCCATTAGGACACCTTATGGAGTTGTTTTCTTAGCCCTTGCACTTACCTGTGAGAGCTTACCTATTAACACCGTCTTATGAGCAACACTTGCCCCTCGTCAGCTGAGAGATTAGCGGCTACAAGGACCATTACACCTACACCAGGGCTATTCATCTCATAATGGGCCAGAGATAGTGCAGAGCAGTCAGCAGGGCCATTAAGCTTTGCATAATGTTTATGATGGGTCATGGATCTCCGTTATGTCTTGTTTAATGTGCACAGCAGATTGTCTCGCGGCCTGCTGTGTATCCACCGAGCTGGCAGCGCTGCGCCTGCCAAAGCAAAAACCCTCCTCGCAGACAAGCCAGACCAGCAACCTCTGTTATCGTCTGTATTCCCTGCGCTGGTCTCTGGACTCCCTCATCGCATGCCCCCCATCCAGACACCTGGGAGGAGGAGGAGGACGGGGAGGGGGGGAGGAACGGAGAGGGAGACGGGGGAGGCAGAGGGATGGAGCAGCAGTTTGATAGAGAGTGGCAAAAACAGAGGAAGTGATAGAGACAGAGAGCTAGCCAGCTGAGCAAGACCCCAGACACAAAGGGCTACGATGACTCACACACACGTACGCACGCAAACACACACCCACACACACACATGCACTTGTGGTCCAAGAAAAGGGGGTTGGGGGGGGACCGAAAGATAGGACTTGCGCCTTGGGCATGTGCTGGAGAAGACACCCACACTCGTTCATCGATTCGTTCCCTCGCTTGGAGTGACGGAAGGAGCAGGGCTGGCTGTCGTCAGCCTGGCCCAGAGCAGGAAGTGTGCTGGGGATAAGGCGGCCATGTGGCAGGATGTTATGGATTTCTAATTAGAGCAATTCATCTGTCAGCAAGGGCGCGCTTTCACTGGAGCTTTCTCCGGCTGTGCATTCGCCATACTTCCATACTTCACACTCCCGGCTTTACCCACACTTTACACATACATTCTTCACCCAGAGTCAACATGAACATGCACACATGTCCCGGGAGACTCAACAGTTGCTGCTTGTCCAACATACTTCATCTCGGAGTGACTACACCAGAGCAAATCATTCAATCACCACCGCTCACACCAAGCCAACGGGCCAAAACGAGCTGAGGGGATCCCTCGAGAGCGCTCATTCTTCAACAGCGTGTAACCAAGACTAAGATAAGGACTCGCCATTACCGAAGGTGGAGAGGCTTGGAATGAAATCAGTTGTCTGCACACACAAACACCCAATGATGCAGCATTCTCAGCTTGCCTCAAGGCAGTTGTTGCAGAGAGTGCTACGCTGGATGCTCCAGTGGACTTTAGAGTACAGAGTGGAGAGAGCTCCCCGGGGAATGGACCCTGCTATTGTGTTACACCAGATATCCTGCCTGCTGCTCTTTTGGACAGGAGCTGATAAACTTACAAATAAACAAACAAAGGGGAGGTGTTTGTGACATGTGTGTGTGTGTGTGTGTGTTGTGAAACAGAGAGCGATACTGTAATCAAGTGATAATTACACACATTACTGGATAAAATGAACATGGTACAAATAAGACAGCTTAACTACAGAGCTGTTTTTTTTTAATTGCATGAATTCTCCGTGACACCAGGGATGAATCTGTAAATCTAGTTTTTCTGTGATTACATGATATTTCAAACCTAAACAAAGGCTGAAAGCTATAATTCAGGCAGGAAATATGACTCCATCCCAGGCCAATCTTTTCCTACAAAGCACTAGACCACAAATTTTTTTGAATAACCCTGTTTGTTGATTTAACTGGAACCAGACTAGTAAATTTGGCCACTATGTTTATCTGGGAGATTGCAACGTAGAAACATCTGAACACTTGGGTTTCTAGGTATCCCTTGACTGTGGGTGAGTCCTCAAAGACTCACTAGGTGCACAACAATCATAGCTCATACAAATATACAAATCTACTACGCAAAAACAGTTTGTTCACACTTTTTATAAAGAGAATGAGAAACAGAGTTAACTTAAATCATCACATCATCATTAATCGTCAAGCGTTTTAAAAGTATCCAAAAACTGATATAGAAACTGCTATTCATTGAAACTTAAGTTCAATGTGAGGGTTTTGTTTTATGGTTTTTAATCTCTCCATCTCTGCTCCAACTTTCCTTTTTCTTCTGACCTTGGCAACCGTCCAGTTCACCAAATGGCTCGTCAACGTGTTTTTTGGAGAAGCAGGATGATAGTTGCCATGTGTGTCCCCGAGTGATGACCTTTTCGGTAGAATACAGTGAGTTTGAGAGCCCTGATAAGTCCATTCCAAGAAGTCCATCAAGTCATTCCTCTTTGATAGATTATCACAAAATGACTCAGGGTACCAGGACATGTCCCAGCACCCTTGACAGGGGTGAAAGCCACTGGCTCTAAGTATGGTAACACTGGTCAGCCTGCTTGCTACTTGCAAGTTTAACTTTTCTCAGTACTTTGGTTATGGCAGAAGGCTTTAAAACCAATGACATTCCCTCCCCATTGACCCGTTCATATTTACTCCTTGTTTCATGGTAAAAAAGGTATCAAAAAGTAAAAGAAGTAAAAGAAAAGTGTGTTTTGAAGAATTCTGTCTTTACTCAAACTATTCTGCTTTTTCTCAGTTCTACATCAAAGCCGAGGGTGAAAGTGCAAGAGAGAGTGAATCACAAAAGAAGCAGCAATGACAGCATGATAAGAGAGACAGGAGTTGGTAGAAGACAGAAGGCAGTTTTCAAGAAATGAGGGAGAGACAGAGGGCCAGAGAGAAAAAGGGGAAAATGGCCGGTAAATAGGGATGACGAGAGGACACGCAGCGTTGGAGTGATAAAGCAAAAAAGAGGGTGTGAGAGAGAGAGCAGAGTGAGGCGGGTGGAGGAGGGGGGGGGGGGGGGTGCTGTAGCGAGGCCGGGAACACAGAGCAGCGGCCGGGGGGATGTTTAGATAGGTGCAGGCTGCCACTAGGAAGTCCACGCTCCAGTATAAACAGGCCGCCACACAACCCAGCACTCCCAACTGTGGGAGAAATCTGCCCCGAGACGCACGGAGTGGCGCTGGCCAACAGAGCGGAGGAGGGAGGGAATGAGGGGTTTTGAGGGTTAGGGGGAGGTGGGAGGCAAGGGAGGATGGGTACACGGCCACTTTCAGATCCCCGCAGAATATATACACAGCTGAGTCTGGCCTCTGGACCCATTTCCTCTCTCTTCCCTCGCTGTGTCCACGCAGGACTCCTGAGGCCATTTTGGCTGCTCTTATCCCCACGTAATCTGTACTTCATATACCCCCAGTATAGAACATGCACATGCACGTGCATGGACAAAAGTGCACAAACACAAAGTTGAGTTTGGTTTAATGAAGCATAGAGTAATAGATGCATTATTACAACACACTTAATTACACTAAACCGTACCATTTACATTACATTGACTCAATTTGAATACAGATGTTATCTTTAACAGTGTAAAGCTGTACAGATCAATACTAGCATGTTAACAATATCAAATGACTGTATGTAATTGAAAGGGGTCACAGTGATCCCCTGGCTTCAAAGCTCCCCTCAACAGGCGGCTTCTTTTGGATCAACCTGCTGTGAAGACCTGTCCAGAACCAAACAGAAGACAGTCAGGGGTCAGCGGTAAGAGGACTGAGCGGCTAAATGGCTGTAAGACAGTAATACCAGCTTTTATTCTGAGTCAGGTTTCTGACCAGGGTAAATCTGAATCCAGTATTCATTCCCTTGTAGCTCAGTTTTTGGTCTCCACCAATTCCTCTGAAAAATGCCTGGCTCAAACACTCCACTATCCTCATCAGCTATTACCCACCCCGCTTCTGTTTGTTACTCATAAAGAGTGCTCTTAGCTTTCTTAGTGAAAACTGCCGCCAACTGTGTTTATGAACATGCTCAATAAAAGCTGGATAATAAGCAACAACACAGTATGATACCCCGGGTAATGAGTTTTTGTAGGTTCATCATGGCAGCCTGTCATTGTCATGTTGTTGTGAATGATCAGTTACAGCTCCTTTAAACTTTTAGCTTCTACCGTAGTTATGGAATATAAGACTCTAGGACTTGTTTCCCCATTTTTCAATCCTGGTCAGATAAATATAGTTTCTAAAGTATAGAAACACAAAAAATAAACCCAAACCTATGCTATTTGATTGACCACTTGAACACACAAGCAAACTCTCTCTATCTCTCTCGCTCTCTCTGTCTCACACACACACACATTTTGTGTGTTTTTTTCTTGCTACGCCGAGAGGTTTTCAGGGGAAATTCCTTTGAACATGAAACCCAGTGAAAATATCGTGAAGAGAAACATTCAACATTCCACAAGAACCGACACAGCGGCGAACCCCTCCGACACATTGGAGGACTTACTGACTTCCAACTGACATCATGTCCTGTGAGGTATCATGTTCCCCTCCACATCACCTGGAAAAGAGCGAGCACACAGATGCAGTCACGCTCACACTATATACACACACACACACACACAAACACTGCACCACTCGCGTCCATCTGCACCTGGCCCAGACACCTCTGAGCTTAGTGAAGAGAAAGGCCAGTCTCACCGTGTTTAGTCTGTTCTTCTGGCCTTTCAGTGTGTGACAAGACCCATGAGGGGCTCAGGAGAAACTGAGGAGACTTACAGTGTCATGATAGATTCACAGCCCCTCTCCCGCAGACATAAATTCAGTGAATATTTACTCTGTCTCTGTCACTGTGATATACTGTAGCCAGTATGAGGCTGGAAACAGAACAAGTTGGCCGTTTCATGTTTTTTTGATTTTATACCCATAGTATATTACTGCACATAAAGCAGGACACAAGAACAGGATCCACACATCTGGAAAGACTGGGTTTGACCTCCTTAGTCCTATTTTGTTGCCGGCGAGACAGTCAATACAAAACAACAATGTGCAACCGAGCATTGTGGAAACCAACTCAACTTTAGGTCAAGTATTGAGCAGACTCGCCACTGACCAAGTCTACATTCCTATATTTGTGAGTAAGTGATAAAGTTGAGTTTGTGATTAAATTCCACAATTCTTTGGCGAAGAGTCGTTTGTTTGACTCCTTAAAAATTGAAACAAGCAACAGTTCTTTGGAAGGATGGAAGCTGGGAATTCTGTGACTGACAAAAGCTGCTGCAGCACATCACAACCCCAAAACTCAACTCTCTTCTCCCGAACTGTGAGTGTGAAAACAAATGTCTGAATCTCAAAACACTAGACCAAAAGCAAAGATGATACAATGACTTCATGATTATGCTAATTGGTGTGTTGTGGTTCCACAACAGTTTTTAACAGCGTCCCCAATTCCCCCCCATTAACCACGGTACAGCCATATGCTGGGTTTTGACTGATTCCTGTTGTTGTGGTGGAGATCCAAAAGTGTGGAGAGAAATCTTTTTAAATAACCCGTGAAATGGATTTCAGATTTCACATAAAAACATGACGTTTCAAAGAGAAACGTTGAGGAAACGGATTGGCGCTTACATGTTTACTAAAGAGTCAGTTGATGAACAGCTTAGGTCATTGTGTGGGGAAGTAAAAGTCACAGGGAAGTCATCATTGGGTGCAAAATTAGCGAATGCTCGTAAGTGCTGGATGAGTCATTCGGAGCTGTTTTACAGTAGGAGAAATAATAGTTATCTATTTTTGACACATGATTAGCATATTACAAGATATAAATGAACAATTAACACAGGGCCTTTAAGTAGTTATTGAAGAAAATAATAAAGTCAGGGTAAAGATTATAAATATTATCAAGGCTCATGAAAGTATATTTAATACTTTGATGAAGATTAAAAGTATAATATAACTTTGGACCTTAATACCAGAGAATAACTGAATTCCACAGCTTATTTGTATATATGTTCATCCCTTCATAGCCATTATTTACTAACCTGTATAGCTGCCTAATAGCAAAAGTCATCACACTCTCACACAACGGTGAGTTCAGTGCTCTTCGGTCTCTAGATCTGACTCCCACAGAACTTCGGGATGTGGTAGAGCAGGAGATTTGCAGCATGAATGAGCAGCTGACAAGTCTGCAGAAATTACGAGATTCAATCATGTCAACATGGACGAGAACCTCAAAGGAAGGTTTCCAGCATCTTGTGGAATCCGTGCCACAGAGACGAGAGGCTGTTTTAAGAGCAATGGGAGGCTCAGTACACGCAGTGTGTGTGTGTGATCCCTTCTGAAGTTGGAACACAACAATATTTTCTGCCTAGTTTATCATTGTGAAAGTTTATTTATTACCTATAAGCCCAAAAAGTTGACTCTATGAATACAAATACAATTCACACTTACAGTATGTCTAATACATATATACATATCTACATGAGACATGTGTATTTCAGCTCATATTTACAGTATACATTAGATTTACCATATTGAAGATATGCTGAAATGACATTAAGCAAGCAGATGCTGAATCCCTTTCTGTAGGATGTGTTCTGATATGACCCGTTCCCCCTACTGTGGTAGGTGTCCAATAAAAAGATTCTTCTGATGTTTTAATAAAATATCAGCTGTCATGGTTTATTATTTTACTTTATATTGTAAAAAGATCTGACTCTGAAAAAATTCAATTCTCCTAAATGGCCACTGGCTTGCTGCTGGCCGCCCATGGGTGTGTGTTGCCCAACTTTAAACCACATTATCAGAGTCAGGCCTCAGTTGTTCTGTTCTGTGAGTACGTGTCGTGGCTCCGTGCTGCGATTTTTTAAAAGAAAATTCAAAGAAAGAGCAGAGCAGTGTGTGGGCAGAGGAGTAGGGGAGCGCGACCAACACCCACTGACACATCGATGCAGAGATACACACATACAGATTCACACAGACACACAAACTGGCTGCCAGTAAACACTAACAAGTCCAGCAGCTCTTCCTGGAACAGGACCATGAAGCAGCTGTGAGTCCCAGCAGAGCCCGACTCTCCCACTCACTGGGCCTCTCTCAGGCAAACACACACCCATGCCCGCACACACTGATATTCTGTACATACCACACAGTCTCACACACACACACACACACAGACACACACACACACAAACACACACACGCACACACACACACAAACAAACTTTGTTTGTTGCTCTCTTCTAGATTTCTAGATTCAAGATTTGATGAAAGTGACAACGAGAAATAAAGATTGGCCAAACGTAAACATGTGTGATCAAAACTTGATCACACATGTTATTAACATTTCTTCTTACTACATAATTAAGTGATTTGAACCCTGTTACTGACCCGAACCCTCAAGACTGCTGAGTCAACCATAGTCAGCCTTCGATTATGTTTTTTTTTAACTTTTATGGGTGTTTGGTCGTAGTGTAATCTTCAGTAATCATGGTATTTACAAGACAAGAGGTTGTGATATGACCACTGAGCAGCACTACTTCTTGGTTTCTACAATGACTTTTTGTTGAATTGTTGGTTAGAATGCTAACTTCATAGGAATCTAAGAAGAGAATCAAATAGAAGGCAAACAAAAGAGTGTATAGAAAACAAAGCCAATGCGGAAGTGCCAGGAATCTGTTTTCTCTTCTCTCTCTCATGACCAGCGTCACTGGTTGCAAAAATAAGTCAGTTACTATACAAGTCTATGAGAAAATGGCCCAACTTCTCACTTCACTAGTTTCAAGTCCTCTCCAATAGAGCATAATGCTAAATATGTAAATGTACTGTGTGTGTCTGCTATCACTCACAAATCACTATATAGTGCACTATATAGGGAGTTTGCCATTTTGTCGTGGTGTCCTCATGTTTAGTGAAGTTTCTTATACCCTAAATAGTCGAGACGAGAATAGATGAGTGGAGAGAGAGCAGCAGGAACCGCCCGCGCTGTCATTTACATGTAAACAGAAGCAGAGCAGCGCATCACAGCACAACGTGCGGGAAACCAGTTAATTTCTCCCTTTAAAGATTAATACTGAGTGTAAAATAAACATTTCAAATTGACTGTGTGATTCTCCACCGGCGGGCGTTGTTGTTGTTGTTCGTCATATTCCTGCAACAATGATGTCATTACCAGCGCAGTGAAAATGCTTATAGTAGTGTCCATGGTGTCCTTCTTTTCTTATCCCGATGAGCTCACTATATACTGTAGTTATCACTATATAGTGAAGGATGTGATTTCGGACACAGCCATGGTCCATAAGCAAAATAGAGAATAAAGCACTGTGTGCATTGGGGAGTGAAAACCTTGTGATTGAAAGCAACTACTGTCGGATGGGTGCAGGACACAGTTGAGGGTGGGCGTCCTGGAGCTCTCAATCAGGCTCCACCCCCTCGCACCTCCAAATACATCTACTTCTGGTTTCAAGAAGCCAAGATGGCGTGTATCATATCCCAAACGTCACAGTGGGTAACAAGAGTTTCCTTCAGCGCTGCTCATGTGGGCAAAAGAGTGAAGTTTGATATTGAACTTGCACAGTTTCTTCTAATTAAATATTTAAACATACCTTTTACCAAAACCCTCAAATCTCGTGGTATTGTTGTATAATGCAGGTTGTGTTGAATGAAACCAATTCTGACATATTTGTTTTGCACGATATATAATATGCATCAGACTTCTAGAGAGGTATTACAATTGCGTACCCGAAGTAAACACTTCACAAAGAGCAAACACAGTTCATGAATATACTGACCACACACACATGCATAAACACATTGCAGTTCAATCATCAGTTAAGTGCGATCATAATACCGACACTTTCCCACACCTGCGGCCCACTGTCCGAGAAGGTTTCATGCAGCGAGCCAGAAGCAAGGAAGGTCACACAGTATAACAGAAGAAGTAGAATTGAATAAGTGTTCCCACTCAACTGTGAAAACACCTAAAACTCCCTGTTCCTGGCGTACGTTTGACAATAATGATAACACACAATTTACCAGATCTTGTGGTATTTCCAGACTCTGCCAGTTTCAATGTTGACTCACAGTGATTTGCGTCCTCCAAAGAAAACACCTCATACTTCTGCTCTGTGAACTGTTACAGTAGCTTTCGTCTTCCAGTTTTCACATCAGCTCTTGGCCTTTGTCTTACTTGACAGGATGAACACATGAGCTGCACTGTGTTTACCAACCAGTCTTTTACAGTTTAATGAGGGTTTCTGTCCTTATTCAAACCAACTAAAAGTTGTAAACTCATGGTGTCACTCATCTAACAAATTAATTACTCTGACCTAGATCCCAGTATCCATGTTGTAAGATCCTCCGGCATTTAATGAAAAGTCCAGAATTGCATCATCCTGCTGCAAGCGCCGTGTTTTATAAGAAATAATCATTGCAGCGCTGACTTACACATGAGCATTTCAATAGTTCTAGCACTAAAAGAAAAGACGTTTCAGTGACAATTGTGAAAATATCATGCTCTTGATAATGAAAGTGGATTAAGAGGGAAGTACAGATGTGGTCTTTTCAAATGCACGGATCCCTATTAGCACATAAAGTCAGAAAGCTGCTGACACTATTGAACATAAATGTCCAACGGTTTCATTACAGTGCACAAACACAACTTGAAGAGGATGTAAGATGCACTGCTGCACTTTCAGTGACACAGTTTCCCAGGCTTTCGCTCCGGCGTGCGTCTTGCGTCACTACTTATGGTCTCATGTGGTTTTCTTCTGTGGTTGCAACTGCTCCAGTTCACAGAGCGAGCACTACGCTTCTCAAACAGCTCTCATGATCACAGATCCATCCTCACATACTTACTCTCTGTGACACATTAGAAAATCAGCACTGGTACCGATGAGGATGAAAACAACTGAGAGGGATGATTCCAGGCCCGACATTCCTATCTAGGAAATCTCCTCCAGATTTCCCCGAACGAAGGCCCGAGCCACCTGAAGCCTTGGGTTCAAACTTGGGAACGACATTAGCAGATGCTCCAGTAGGAATGCTGGAGTCACTGTGGTACTGTCTTGTGCTCCGACCCTCCTCTGTACTAATGTGAGCCACAACCATTTCATTACATTCCACCTCTTCCCCACTCTGACCTGTGGAGCAGAGGGAGTGATGAAAACTGCTCCGTCCCCAGAGTCCCTGCCCTCTGGACATGACTGTGGTAGAGGGTGAGCAGTGGTGAAACAAACCCTTTGATTCTGTCTGTCAGGATGGAAGAGACACGCAACGTGTGAGTCTGCACAAGCTTAAGTTTCCCTGCTGTGTTTTTAAGACCACATACGAGCTGTGGAAAAGATGTCTCAATCTATGAATGAAACAGAACCTGGAAGGTATGGCCCCAGTTTGGTTGTAGAATCCCAGCTTGTGCTGCAACGATTCAGTGACACCTGACAATACATTAACTACACTTCTGTTGTTTCATCAATCATTTAGTTCAAATATTTATAGTAATGGTTACCTCTTCTGGAGTAAGTTGATTTTGTGATGCTCTGTTATGTATCTTTGTAAACTGAATTTAACTATTGATTTATTAAAACTAGAACTATGAAGATCGTATTTAGCTAAAACACTTTTACACAAAAATATTACCTTTTAGTTGTGTCTTTGTGGAGTTCAAATGAAGAGTGGATCTAAAGTATTTAGAGAAATATATCTGGATATTTAGCTGATAAATAATCTAATATGTGTTATTTCAGGTAGTGTAATTGTATCAGAGCTATACAACTGGAAACAGAAGGAAACTCATCTGATGAGAGCTATGTATCCGAGCTAATAGTCATCAGTTGTTGAAACCACAAGAATCAAATGCGGTTCATAGTGAGAAGAAAGAATGTCACCTCTTGAGGCCAGAACAATAATGCACAGAGCCGAGCGCCACCTGCTCTGAGAGCGATGCACCCGTCCACTGCTCTGTAAACTGTTCACAGTTTGAGGTTTGTAGCCATACCTATGTGTGCAGGGACACACACTTCAGATGAACCAAGAGTAAACACAATAAAGGTGCGTGTCTGTCTTGTGTTAACAGCTCCTCTAACCTGGGCGCCCCTTCAGACGGGGCAGTCATCCAAGATGAGCTATAATGCTGTTGAACGAGCCCATCCACCAGCCTGTGTGTCTGTCCCAGGCAGTAAAGAGAGCACGGAGACAACCCAGTGACTGCTGGTTTATAATCAGTCAAACACAGGCGTGTCAGCCCTGCGCCCCTGCGACACAGTGCTGTGCACACTGCGCAGAGCCAGCGGCCCGGCGAGAGCCTGCGGAGCTCTGACACTCTGCCTGGCCTCTAAATTGACTCGGTTCACGCTCGTGACCCGTGGCAAATCAACGTGACCCATTTACAAGGCTGTCTCAGCAGATCCTGTTAGCGCAGCCCCTCTGGTACCTCAGGCTGAGATACAGGACCTTTAAGAGATGACAGTGTGGAATTTAAACATTTCAAACCACGGAGAGTGTAATGTTCATTTTTCTCGTAAGTTGGGCCATATGGGATTTGGCACATTCATCACAGGGACAGAGGGCTAATGCAGCTGGGGCACGGTGCTTACCACAGTTTGGATTATTGTTGGATCCCGAGACAAAACTCTGGATTATATCTCAGACCTCTTGATGTCTGCGAGGTAAAATTTGGATTGGATGTCGAGAATCCTCTTAACAGCCATCTTCTGACATTGTAGGTCTCTCGGCCCCAGACACCTGCAGCCACAGTTATAACTGTGATCAGGTTACTCTCCCTGCAGGCTGTAAATTGTAAATCTGACCTCACTCGACAGTTTAGGGCTGCTTTTTTTTAATATGCAGGCATCCGTCAGTGCACACACGACGGGTAATAAGTCGAGAAAGCTGAAAATGAATGTGAAAAGGATGTAAAAGATAAACACTGCTCCTCGGATAGTACAGAGAGGAAAGAGCAAATACAACAGAGGATGAGCACAAAGAAAAGTGGTAATTCATGATGGAAAATCCCTTTTTATCTCACTTGGATCATTTTCTGATGTGCTTGATATGTTTCTCATATCATTATAAGAGGTAGTAGCTTCTCAAAGCTTGTTTTGTGTGTGTATATTAAATATTATTTAAAAAAGAAAAAAGTAGCATGTAGCCTGCGTGGCTGCGATGTGGATATAACTATACACGTGTACAACTTCACATCTTGGAAGCGAATTGAGAGCCTCTCAAGGGGGAAAGAGCGTGCACTGTTTCACACACACACACACACACACAAAATGCATGTAGCAATGTCTACATTTTCCTTTGTATTTGACCGATTGAGAGAGTTGCACTTTTCTGTGTGTGTGTGTGTGTATGTCGTGCTTTTCTTTGTGAGTATATGTGTGATTGGAGGGGGTGCGTGTTGCAGGTGGCTTGCTCCAGTGTTCTGCCAAGAAAGCAAGAATACCCTGGGGTGGGGTGGAATAAACGAGGGGGGAGAGTGGAGGAGGAAAGGAGAGCGGACTTGATTTAGACGGTTGTTATCACAATCGATTAGAAATTGTTTTCTCCCTCCGTCTCAGCACCCTGTGCCTCTCGCGGGGCTCGGGTGGAGCTTCCATAGAAGGGCCAGGGCCAGATGACTTCATGGCCATATGGTATCTAACCTCACAGTCACACTCATTTACAACAATGCAGTGCATACCCACTCTCCCAAACACTCCCTTTGTTATGCAGCACTGAGTAATTCTGATACAAAGTCGTGCCCATACACACTGATTGGTCAGTCTAAGGAGGAACATTAAGAAAGCCCCTAACCACAGAGAGATTACTGGTAACTCCGGTGAGTGAATTTACCAAGAACCACGCATGTTTCCTAATGTGTTTACAAGCTCTTGTTTGAACACAAGTCAAATAGAAACTTAAAAACCTTAAGACAAGTTGAGGGTCGAGTATTATGGGTATTGTACTTTAGTGAAGTTTATTCTGTGACATGGCGGCATAGGTGGTGCAGCGGTCGCCTCACAGAAAGAAGGTTCCCTGTGCTCCCCGTGTCAGGCTCTAACCCTCCACCCTGACCCTCAAAGGAAAGTGGTGATGATTATAAATGGATGTATGGATGGAGAGCAGTTGCCCGTTTTCCTTGGCGGCTCATCCAGCATTGTGCAGTGAGCGGAATAGGCTGACGAGGCCAAAGTCAAATCCTGTGTTTAGAGGGATTTGACTTCCTCTCCTGTTTCACCTCTATCATCTGACTGTCTACTGGCCTCTTCTCAACAACCGGTCCAACAGCGTTTGTCTTTATTTTACAAGATTGTTTACACCCAAACAATTGAATACCACATAATTGCACGGCCCAAAGTATACCTGAATACGACCAAGCACACGGCCACATATCGAATCCAAATTCCAGCAAAGGCCTCAACTGCAGCCATAACCCCAAACCAGAAGATCCCAGAGTGACTGAGTGTGCAGTTAAAGCATTGCATACTTCCGTAATTACTGTGTGTTTTAAAGAAAATGTTGCCTCTATAGAAGTCGATAGAATGAGGGGTTGCAGTCGGCTGTGTGCATCGACAAGGCTGTGGAGGGAGGGGAGAGAGCAGACGCTTTCAAACGCCAACCCTGGCTGGTGACGGCACAAAATATGGAATGCATTACGGAAGTGACAAGAGTTGAGGACTGAGACACAAACAAACACATAAATCCGCCATAGACAGACACGTAGACGATTGCAGAGACAGACCGGCACCCCCCTGCCATAGCTATTCCTCTACATCTGCTCTGCCTCTATCAAACCATCTCTGAAACCTTAACCCTCACTTCCCTGGCATTGCTCTTTCCCCTTTTCCGCCTCAAATCATCTATCAAGCTGTTCTTCGGTTTCCGTCTCCAGTGCCCAGGGTGGACCGGGTCCACACTCCTCCAGTCCATCTTCTTCCTCTTGTTTTCCAGCCCGTGGCCCAGAGCGAGGGAGGGGGAGAAAGTATTTGCCCCGGCTCTCCCTCGCTCTGGCTGTGTCTTGGCTGCTCTATAAAGGTTAGTGAGAGCATGGTGTGGGTGTTGGTGTCTCTGGGTGAGTTATGGGTACTACATCCAGGGGACCCCAGAAAGAACCGAGTGAGTGTACTGTTGGGAGAAGGATGAAAGAGAAAAAGAAGAAGAGGGAGGGACGGAGGGAGGGCAATTCAAGGGTTCAGAATGCCAAGTGCTGATGTGTTTGTTTTCCATCACGGCTGTTCCGGGCAATGACAGAGAGAGAAAACAAACGGCAACACTGATATATTACATAGACTACAGAGCTTCAACTCTGTTCTCGAAGCAGTAATTCTATTGTGAATGCGTCTCACTTATCTCCAAACCTCGGTTATCTCTCCATATCAAATCTTCACACGTGGGATCTTGGAAGCAGAATAAACCCTTGACAGTGCTTGAGCAGGACAGTGAGACTGCAGCGGCGGGTGTGTCTCCGCAGCAGACTCCTCATCACTTACCGAACATGAACAGAAAGGTGGTGTTGTTACATTAGCCGTCAGCGTGACTTGACCGCACATTCACGCCATGGCGTCTGTTCAAAATCTGGACTTTTACTGTATCATTTCAGTGGTGTCTGTCAACTTTTACACTGTGCAGTGGCGCTTTATGCTAAGTGTGAATACCTGTCTTTATAAGGTAGTGCGTGGCTCCCGTTGCGTGCAGAGACGGTTCCAGGCACGCCGGATCGTCTAGCCCCTGCCGCTGTAAAGCAACGTATGGGAAGGATCGAAAAGGCGGAGGAAGAGGTGGAGGAAACATTGGAGCGGTGGAGACGGGGAGTGAAGACGGCGGCTTGACTCCATCAGTCCCCTGACAAGTGTGGATGCGGATACATGAGTTGTGTAGCTGGATGGAGGAGCAAATGGAAGGAAAGAAGAGAGGGATGAGGAATCTGAAGGGGAGAGAGTAAAAGAGAAACAGGGAAGTGGAGGTGAAGAACCACCTCTTCAATCCCTGTGACCTGCAAGTGGGTCAGTCATGGATTTTGAAACCACACACTTTATTTGAATATTAGTGGCATTAGTGTCCGATTTTTGGGTAAATGATGCACAAATCTGGCATTTGAATAAAAGAAAAGATGATTAGCTTGAAATGAAAAGGGTTGTAGCAGAGAAGAACAGAAGGTCAGAAGCGATAGAAGTAAAGAAAGAGCAGATCTTAAAAGTTCTGGAGACAGAGGAAGAGGAAGACCCCCAGCAACCCATACAGACCCAACCTGTGTCCTGCCTGACCCAAAGAATTTCTTATGAATGGAAGGAAATTGTGGCCTACCAAAAAAAAAACTATTTGAAAAAGCTTAAGTAATAGTCAAGCAAGACAACAGTGCATCAGACACAATGCAGCAGAGAGAAGGAGGGAAAGAAAGAGAGGACAAAAGATAGAGAGGTAAAAGAACAACAAGAGAAGGTTTATTTTATTAGCCTTTAATAAATATCTGACAGATTTCCTGAGGAAATATCGCAGATCACATGTAAAATAGTTTAAGACTGATGTCAACTGCAGCAACATATGAAATCTATTAGCGAGGAGCCACAGCAGACACGGGGTGAGAGGGAGTGAGAGAGCAACAGAGGAACAGAGAGGGAGAGAGAGGGAGAGGGAGAGAGGGAGCACGGCTGAAAGTCATGCAGGAGGAGAAAAAAAAAATCTCACAGCCTTTCCAAATTCTTCGAGAGGTAAAAAAGTCAGCCAAGACGCAAAATCAGAAAAAGGAGGAGAAAAAAAAGGAACTACAGAAGCACATGCCCGCGCTCACATGCACGCACACACACACACACATACACACATACATGCACACACACACACACACACACACTTAAGCACTGATCTCCACATCCTGCTGGGTTCAGGGCCAGCAGTGAAACGAGTGCCCAGACACCGCTGCCAGCCCCAGGGAGGGATGGAGAATGGAGACACACACACACACACACACTCTCTCTCTCTCTCTCACACACACAGAAAAACAGAGAGAGGAAGAAAAAAAAGTGAAAGAGAAGAGTTGGCAGGAGGAGTCGACTGCCAAGAATGCTACCATCTGTAAAATAACATGACTTCGGGGCAACTGCTTGAAATGTACCTCTTCGAATAGCGGTGCCCGCCCGAAAATGAAAGCTCACTCTCGTCGACACTTCACGTTTCCACATCGGGATCAGAAGTTTGTAATTCTGAATGAAACTAGCATTTTCTAAATTTAGGTGTGAAATCCATAACAGGCAAAACATATGGCAGAGAAGAGAAGTGTGTTTTCTGTTGCCTCAAACACGTGTAATTATATCTGTGAGAAAGCTCATCAGTTCAAGGGAGAGATACTGGAAACCACACAGGCGATCACTAAATCTCATGGTGGTGATTACACACACACACACACACACACACACACACACACACACACACACACACACACACACAGTGGTGGTTCCGTATTTTGGAAAGAAGAACTTGTACTGGCTCCGTGGTGCCAGTATGTCTGTGGCAGTGTGGCAGCCATGGTGTTCCACCACCCTCACCCTTCTTCTCCACCAAGACCCAAACCACAGGCCAATACCCACAAGCCAGAGAGGCCTGGATGAATATACCCACTACCACACACACACACACACACACACGCACACACACAAACACACCTAACACACACACACACACACGGTCAACAAACCACACATACCAAGTAAAGAGGTAGAGTTCTGGAAAATGAGAATGAGTGAGGTTTCTGTCTTTCTCTGTCTTCTTCTCTTCCCCCTTTTTAATCATGCAGGCCTGAAAGGGCACTCAGAGTTCAGCAGGGACAAGGAGGCTTGTAGGCGGGGAGACGCTGCACCAGAGATGAGCAACAGCGCCGCTACACACTACACTGCCTCGACTGGGAAACAGAGGAGATGACTGGTCTATAGATAAGTCTGTCACGGGGCATGAGGGTGTCTGTGTGTGTGTCTGTCTGTCTGTGTGTCTGTACAATTTCAGTTGTGTTCTTTGTCAGGAGTGAAATGCAGTGATGCTTAGTAAGAAGTATGGAAACCAACACTGTCTGAGTTCAACCCATTCATGTCAGCCTCTCTTCGGGGGAGTGGTTGTGACAGCTGAGCGCGGCTTGTTAACACCCCCTTTATCCGGACATGGCCACACGGGGGCGCCTAATTCAGAAATGTTCAAAAATTTGCTTTTAAGGCAAAGTATCAGCACCACAAAGTAAAAATACAGATGTATTAACAGTAACATGTAATTAAGAGGTCATGATTACAACAACTACACATTATGGAAAATTAACCCTTCCATCATCTTGCATACTTTTCCATTGTTGCTTGATGTTTTAAAGCATTTTAATGTTATTTTTATTGTAAGTTGACCCAAATGGTACTGAGGCTTGTTACTGTGCTTCACAATTCATCACATTTCATTAGTTTACCATGTGTTTCTGAGATCAAATCTGTATGTGTAAAGTAACCAGTAACAGCAAATGAAGAGTAGTTACTATACAACATGATACAAGTAAAATCACAGTAAGTGCGGTAACATTAAAACTGATACAGTCAAATTTCAAATCCGTCAAGATGCAAAATTCAACCTATAAAACACAAAATGACCTTCTCCAAGGTGTTTCAATTGGGACTCCACTCGCAGCGTCATCAGCAGCCAACCACAGCATCAACCAATATTATGATAGCGACACATCTGTCCTGCAAACTATTTATGAATTGAACATGATGAAAGAAATAAGCGTGAAGTTTTTTTTTAACTTCCTGTACGGGAGCCAGGAGAAACAAACTTGTTACTCGAACTCAGAACTGGCTAGCGGCTTGTTTCGATGCTGTGAATAGCGATTTTCCAGAAACGCTTGTCACAGCAATTCAGTAACATTTGAATTTGCTGCTGGATTAAAATTAAATATTGGGTTTTGACCCGCAAAGGTTGGCAAGTCGATTCCCTTCATGCGTTTGTAAAGCCTTCTGGAATTTCCATCTATCCCTTCGTTTTGAGGGGGGTCCTGAATGCACTACAGTTGAAGGGGTGTTGGAAGGGCTGAGATGGCCACTACAGCTACTCCACAAGGGGTAGTGGTGAATTGGGACAGGGCCTTGATGTGTAGAGAGATATTTCAATCCAAAATATTTCATGATTTTATAGTATATCGGAGTAAAAAGTACAGTATTTGATTCAGAAATCCAGTGTTTTAGAGTAGAAATGTCCAAGTAAACTATAATGTCGCTTAGAATTGTGCTTAAATCCTTGAGTGAAAACACTCAGTTACTTTCCACCTCTGCCTCTTGCCTGAATGTGTTTATAATAAGCAAAGCAGAAAGAACACCGCCCACAGCCAAGGCATCGCTTCACTTTACTGTGGAACAGAGTGTACACTGCTGAAGGTGTCTGTTTAAATCTTTACACCCAGAACTCCACATCTCACCACGTTCTCTCTCTCTCTGTGTGTGTGTGTGTGTGTGTGAGTGTGTACGCTAAGTGTTGAAGGTTAGGGTTCCTGTATGTGTTCCCCCAGTTGTGTGAAGGCCCAGTGGAGTAGAAAGTGATGAGAAGCTGTCGTTTGAGCCCAAATCAGGCCCTTATATGGAGCGCTGGAGCTGTTTTCTCTCCTCTCCACTGTCTTGCTTCTCTCCAGAAGTGCTACAAGGTCGGAAAGGGAAGAGGACATCCTTCCAAGTCAACATATTTACATATTTGCAGCGATGTGGGGATATTTAGCCAATGTTGGCAGGCGAGGCAGTGGTCGGCCGGGGCAGCTGACAGTGGACATCTGGGCCCTGGGCCTGGGCCTTGGCTGCGGCTCTCTCCCTCGCCCTTATCGCTCTATCTCTCCCAGATGAGACGTTATAAATGTGACAGCTTTCCACAGCTCATTGGACGTCTTGAGATTTTATCTGAGGCGAAAACTTAGAATGAACCTCAACATGTATAACCAGGCGTAATATATGATTGTGATATAAAAAAAACATAAGGTGACGCCATGGAACATATTTTATGTGGAATCCTAATTACTGCGATGTAACGAGTTTAACAACAGAGGTTTCTTATGATCGATGATTTTTCGTGATCAATCAACAAGTTAATTTATGTCTTTGTCATTTTCTTGCAAGTGATGACCGAGCGAGGTGCCCTAGGGAACCACCTCTGCACACACACACACACACACACACACACACACACACACACGCACACCGCCTCTCCCTCTCTCTCGTTTGCCCCTTCCCTCCTCTCTCACCCCCATAGCTCTTGTGAGGAACACAGCACCATGTTTCTCTTGGCAGAACTTTGCAGGCTGTCCCTACGTGCCTGAAAAACCAGCGTTCTCCCCCTCGTCCCTGCAGCCAACTCGCACATTTCTCACATTTTCTGCCTGCTCTCTGCGAACAGTTCACTTCAGTCTCCTCACATCATCCAGGCTCCCAGGCACTGGAGGACCGGGTGGGACAGATACGTCCTCTAACTTACACTACATCCTCCACGTCTTTCTTTCTTTGTCTCCAAAGTCTGTCTATAATTCACTCTCGCTCCGTCCAAATCCCCCTCTCTGGTGATTACTTGCCCTTTTCACTCAGTGTGAGCGAGCCAGCTGAACGCAGGTGTGCAAGCGCATACGCGTTACTGTAGTTTGATGAGGAAAAGCTGCTAATATGAAAGAGTCTGAGCTAACAGGAAGGAAACCGGGTGTCTGGCAGGCACCGGCTCACAGACAAGTGTCAGTTTGGGGGCACACAGATGTCGCAGCCAGTTAAGAACCTGACTCTCAGATAAGTCCCGCTGCACAGGTGCAAGATACAATTCAAGTCAAATAGAGGAAATGGCATAGCCAGCATAAGAACCTCAAAAGAGCTGAATGACACACAGGGAGAGAGAGAGGCCGGGTGAATGTGTGGTCGACTGCACATGTGAACACGTTTCAGATGAACTGGGCTCGATTCAAAACGACTGGAATTGAATCCATTTGCTTTCAACTGGAGGATGGACGTTTAACCTCTATCCCACACACCGGGGCCGTTCGGCGGACAATCGCCATTTGTATTTATCATTTAATTTATTTTTTCTAAACTTTAATTTAAACTTTATTTCCTCTGCGGGTACATAAATGAACATTCTCAGAAAACAGTGGTGGGGGGGGGGGGGGGGGAGTAAAGAAGGAGGAGGAGGAGGAGGAGAAGGGGGAAGAAAAAAGAAGAAAAAAAAGCCTGTCTCTTGGGTGCCCTTTTTGCCATCCCATTTCCTATGCATCTGGTCTGTGTTTGTGCTGAGAGGGAGAGGGGGGAGCGAGAGGGGGGCGGCCGTCTGGGGCCGATTAATAACCAGTGATTTATAGGAACTTTTATAGAATAATACAATAAAAATGTGTGCGCATGTGTGTGCGAGCGCACGTGTGTTCATGCGTTTGTGTGTATCCTCGCCTTAGTGAGAGTGCGCACAATGCTTTTCTAATTCTGGGGAATCAAAAACAAATTATCGGGAAGAAACACAGGCCGTGCTCAGGATAAATTGGGCACAGATGGAGGCAGGAAATAAAAAATGAGCGAGGGGAAGACACAGGGGCGCAAGTGGAGGACAGGAGGACCGCGAGGGAGGAAAGGGGTACCAGAGAAAGTGACAGAGCAAGGACAGGACAGGGTCGGGACGTGATGGAGAGAGAGGTGAAGAAGAGGGAAGAGCAAGGGATGGAGGAGAGGGTGAGCAAGAGGACATGGATGATGTGGAGGAAGAGAGAGAGAGAGAGTAGGAGGAGAGAGATCAGGGGAGTTCCCATGCCCTGTGCAAAGGAAATGGGCTTAAGAGCGGGGTTAGCATGTGTGTACACTGCATGTGTGTGTACGTGTGTGTGTGTGTGTGTGTGTGTGTGCGAGTGGGCAATGAGATGAACAGACCCCTCTCTGGCACGGAGCACCATTTCCTTGCCAAAGTGCAATCTGCCCCCCCAAATCCCTGTTCCTACATCCATTCTCATCACTCACACACACACACACACACACACACACACACACACACACACACACACACACACACACACACACACACACACACACACACACACACACACACACACACACACACACACACACACACACACACACACACACACACACACACACACACACACACACACACACACACACACTCTCACACACACACACAGACCTCAATAACCGACTGCTGGTAAACTGATGGGTCCTCATCCCGCACACATGCTCACACACATACACACACACACTCACGCACTAGAACATGCACAAACACACCCACACACACACACACACAGACACACACAGACACAGACCTCAATAACCGACTTCTGGTAAACTGATGGGTCCTTTGGTCACACCCACGTGGTTTCTACATTTAGTTCATTAGACTGGATGTTCTGACAGCAGCCACAGCTCCCTCATGCACGTGCAGGTGTGGAGTCATGCTATCCACTTACTCTATACATGGCCTTTCTATATGTTTAATCTAATCCAATCAGATCTTTCTGTTTATGCAATCGTCGTCTAAATAAAACAGAACATTTGAGAACACCTACGTTATATGTTGCATAGGAGAACTAGCAAAAACTCAAATTCATGGTCTACATGGGGAGTTGTTAATTATATCCGACATACTGTGTGTTCAGTGACGTGTGTAGTACTGGAGAATCTCATATCCAGCAGCCTGGACTGGTCTGTTGCTCGGCAGTGGGAGCTGGTTTGTCCCGGGCTGGTCCACAGTTGGGTCACTGAGCTCTGACTCGGCTGCGGAGTGGACACGGGGAGCTGGCAACAAGCACATCCCAGTATGAATGACTTCCTGCTGCAGGCCTGGACTGTGGCATCTGTCAGCCCTCCACCCCTCCCTGCCCCGTCCCTCCCTCCACCTCTCCCCTATACTCGCTCTTTACGACTCCACCAGCACTCCCTCCGCTCATGCTCGGACTCTCCTCCCTCCTCCTCCTCCTCCTCCTCCTCCTCCTCTCCATCCCTTTGCCCTCCCTGACTGATGAGGCCTGAATCACACGATGTTTCACTCCATTTGCTGGTAAATCCTCTCTCCCCCGGCCCCCGGAGTGCCCTCCCACCTTCCTCTTCTTCCTCTCCCTTCCTTCGAACCATCCCTTGGCACTGCCACCCACACGCAAGTTCCTGTTGATTCCCCCCTGGCCCCCCCTCATTTGCCCCCGGGGCTGCCCCTGAGTGGGGGGGGGGCTAAAGCCAGGAAAGAGAGAGGGGTTGCTGGTTGTTGGCAGGGCAGCAGAAAACTGAGAGGACCTTCCCTGGAAACTCCATCAGCGGCTGAATCACTCTCAGCTGTGCTTCACAGAGAAGTCGAAAGCTGGCCGTGTACTTCCAGCCCCTGAGTGTGTGTCTTTCTGTCCAACTCTGATATCTTTACATCTTCATCCCAGTGACCAAATATGGCCCAGTGGTAAATCATCCAGTCCTTATAATCCAAAGTGAGTGAGTGTGAACACCTCCAGGATGCTCTCACATAATCAGTAATTATATAAAATACATCATCTGCAAGGCATCGCAGTGTTATAACCGTGACATAATTTACAATCCTCCTTAAATAGCATCAAACTATTTACGATTATTTATTCTCCATTTTAAAAATCCTAAAAGGCATGATGACTGTCAGCGAGGGCTTAGAGCCTCTGAGTAGGTGTGATGCTTCTGTTTCTTTTGGCAGACTTCATCCTCGGTATTCAAAGGATTCACTCTCATAAAAAAATAAAAATAAACAGATCAACGATTAAAAAGCGGTCGAGCGATTAAAACTGGGGTGAAAGAAAAATCCGCTGTCTCAGCCTGTTCTGGAAGTCTGTGATATCGCCTCATCTGGAAAACATCGGCTAAAAGCTTTCACAAAAGGCCCTTTAATTAATCTAATTATAATCTTGTATTTTTCTTTAATGACTTTATCCTTCGGGTGAATATGTCCTCACACGTTGCCCTACAGCGTGTTCATCCTCCGTGTTAATAGATCGACCGAACCTGAGCCGAAGCAGACGACTCTCGACAGACGTCGTCGTGTCGCGTCTCAGCCGGTTTCCAAGAGAAACACTGACAACAAACAAACAGACAAAGGGCTTCAATCAACTGTCACGCTGTATTCAAGGTTACCCTGGAACTGCGGTTTCGTGATGAGAATGTTGTTTTTTCTCGTTCAATAAATGTGACGTGTGAAAAAAGAAAAGAAGAAGAAAAAAAACAAAAAACTGCCAAACAGTTGCACTCAACACTCTCCGGTTCCCAGTGACAGGGGCCAATGGAAAGCTCTCGATTCGCCCTGAACACCCACAGAGGCACATGACCAGTGTTATTTTTCTTGCGGACGTAAAAGACGAATCGTGCTGCTTGTTCGGCGTGAAGAATGAATTTGCCGCCTCGGTCACATCCGACAAGTCTGCGAGCCTGTGAAGTTGGACACATGTGCCTTCCCCACGCAAAAAAAAACGGGTGGCTGCTATGACTCTGGGGCAGAAGGCAATACGTGCGGTAGTCAAGTTGTGTACGTGCCGACCTGCCCCTGTGTGTACGTGAAAGTGTGTGCTAGGACTTTTGGCCTCGGTGTGACTTCGAAAGTGTGCGACCACACTGAAGTGAACATGCCAACCACAGACAGAGAAAATGAGAGAGAATTGGAGAACAAAAAGAGAGGCAGGCGTCAAAGGTGCAGCAGCGTACCGTCTGTGCAAGTGTGGGTATGAAAAGACACACACACACACACACACACACACACACACACACACACCATGCTGACACAAAGCCACACACCCACAGGTTTCACTTCTGCCTGGTGTGGCAGTACTCTTGAAACACTGGGTTTCAAGAGGTTAAGGTTCATGTGCAGGTCACGGCCCGAGCACACACAAACACACATATATGCACACACCAACAGACACACACAAGTATGAATAATCGTAGAAAAGTTGACACAAATATTTTTTCACCCGCAGTTTTAGAGCAGTTGTTGAGGTAGAGGTTAGAACAACAACAGTCGACGTATGTAGGGCAACCACATCTGCATTTCAATCTAACAACTCTGAAACGTGAAATTGAGTCAGTGTCAATAAAAGAGGGTGAGAAGGCCTGTAGGGCACCGAGCGGGGCCTGCACAAAGAAACAAAAGAGGCACACACCCACTCGCATGAAAAGACCAACACAAGAATGTGTCACAGTGCCAGTATGTGCATGTCACTCCACAGCAGAGACAGAAGAGAGCGAATCCGTCAGAATCAGAGTCGGTGAGAGTGCTGCGACTTGCCCACACCGCTACAGGGGGAAACCAGCGCATGAGAAAATGTGTCTGCGGTGTCGAGACGGAGTTAAACTGAGATGGGGAACTTGACCCTGGGAAAACGAGCAGGGGCCGCGTGGGGCCTCATTTGCATGGTCACACTATCAGACCTTTTTGTGCTTATCTGTAACCTCACAAGCCCGGGCTATCAAAATAAATCAACTTCACTATCAGTTGAGCTTTTTCTGTGGACGCATGCACCAGGGTGATGCATGCCAGAGTATGTGTGTGTGTGTGTGTGTGTGTGTGCGTGCCTCTGTTTGTGTTGAGCGCATGTGACAGGCTAAGTGTGTGTGTCAGAGCGTCAACAGGGGTGAGAGCAGCGCTGGTTGTTGGGAGAGGGGGTTTCGGGTGTTGGGGGGGGGGGGGGAGTCTTTCTCATGGCCCCCGAGCCCTCTCAGGACCGTGCTCTCGTCTTGTGATTGGTTAACTCGCAGACACTGTCACTGTGACCAGACACACGCATGTACTGTAGTTCCTAGAAGCAGAAGAAGAAGAAGAAGAAGAAGAACAAGAAGAAGAAGAAGAGAGGAAGAAGAGAGGAAGAAGAGAGGAAGAAGAGAGACAGGCTTGCTGACACAAAGGCGAGAAGACAGTGGGGTGAGGTTGGGGGGGGTTGGGGGGGGGGGGGGACCGCAGAGACATATTGGGTTAAACTGAATGTGACACTGGATGTCAGGAGGTTAATGTGTCAGTCAGTTTTACAGTAAAGGCAGCAAACCCACCAGGAGCCGGTTTTCTCTCTGCCAAAGAAAGAGTCTGCCCTCTGCTGACCACATTCATCACTGCACGGGTGTAGGTGTGAACGTCAGCCTGATGGCGGATGAGAGTGACGAGGGTTGGTTCTCATGGCTCAAGAGGCTGTAAGCAGAAGTAACGAATACAGGAAGGACTTTGTATCTCCGATATGAAACCTAAGAAAAAAAACTCACTAGACAGGACACTTGGTCCAAGCTATGTTTTAGATCCGGTGGGGCTGTAATGGATACCTCAATATTTTGTGATAGTATGTTTTCGTTTCTTAAGACACCTTAAACATTTCTAATTAAGCCATATCAGGTATAGAAGACACAACTCCATCTCAATGCCATGCCTTTTATTTAACTAAATAAAATGTGAAGTTTTGTTGCGTAGAACAAAACATACGGATAAATAAATATTTGTCAAATAAAGGTCTGAGGAAACTCAAATAAATGAGGTTGACTCCGGTTTAGGATATGACTATTTTAAATAAATACACTCCATGGACTCTCATTGACTGATCCTCTCTAAAGAGGTATTTTATTAAAGCCTGTCCTCAAAGACTGCATCTC
Source organism: Platichthys flesus (assembly GCF_949316205.1). Lineage (NCBI taxonomy): Eukaryota > Metazoa > Chordata > Actinopteri > Pleuronectiformes > Pleuronectidae > Platichthys > Platichthys flesus. Next base: position 21,101,504 of record NC_084948.1, read on the forward strand.
AACAGCAGAAGGTCACATTGTGATCCTTGTCTCTCCAAAGTAGAGTCCAGTGGTTATTGTGATAAAAGAATGTACCTAACAAAAAAAAAAAAATCTCACAGCCTAACATTCTCAAAGAAGCGGAGCAGCATCAGCAGAGTGATAAAACATGTGTCACGATCTCTCCCCCTGTTGAACAGAGCAGAGCTCCGAGCAGTGAGCAGGGCCGGGCCGCTCGGCTCCTTCACCTTCATGTGTCTGACAGCGCCGAGCTGCAGCTGAGTCAGGAGACAGGAGGTCGTTGAAAGGTAGCCGCGGGCACGCAGAGGCGGCCATTAGTCAAAGGCTAATGGCTGTCCTTAATATGCAGAGTCATATAGACAGACTAACAAGGCGTTGACCCGGAGCAGGCGGGATTAAAACAATAGTTTATACAGTAGTCTGTGTTGAAACCAGCCATAAATCAGCTTCAGTATCAACACACCATAAGATTGTTTCTATAGATTATACACACTCACTTGCGGGTGTGTAAACAGACGCCCTCAAGCAGGTCTGGCACTTCAGAGTTTGCACGATTGGCGAGGTTGTTTAGCTCCACAGTCAGCTGTTAATCCCCCTGTTAGTCTAAGCGCTGCCCTTAGAAGTGGGTCTATAAAAGACTTGACACATGTGGGCACACACACACACACACACACACACACACACACACACACACACACACACACACACACACACACAGACAGACACTCACACTCAGACACACTCACACACCTCTTTCACCTCTAAAAGCCATTATGGATAATAAGCAGGACAATTCATCGTCCATATAAAGAAATCAAACCCGCTACCACCTGTTCCTGTCGATCCGCACCTTCAGTCATTTTCTGAACTCTGTGAAACAATTTGATACTGAAGTCAAGACAAGTCAGATTTAATTTACAGTTTATTGACGGGTTTGTTTCAAAACACATTACAAACTGTAAAGTTTACACCACACTCTGTCCTCCGAGCCAGAAATTCAGCAAAGGCTGGGATCTTTAACGACAGGTCCCAAATATGTGTTTTCAGTTTTATCCTCTGGCCGTGAGGCTCGAGAGTTAGAAAAGTCAGACTGTCGGTATGTTCACTACATTTGAATGAAACATTTGAAGTTTCATGTTTTTCTAAATCACGTATTCTAATGGTGATCTTCCTGTAACACTCCCAAGAGGTTGACATGACTGGTTTCCAGTGAATTTTCTCTACAGCCATCAAAGTGATTACTAAGCAATTTGTTGCAGATATTCATGTTTCCCCCGAGAACAAATTCTGCAAACATTTGCGATCCTCGACTTTTCATCTCGAAACAGTTTTATCCAAAAGTTCAGTCCACGGGCAAATAAAAACAAATGATATTCTCATCGGGCGTCATCTGTTCTTTGTGAAAGTGAACACACTAAAACTCATTTCCAACCAACCATCAAGACGTAAATGTTGTTTGTGTTATTTTCTTAAAAAATACAAGATTGTGTTTGTGACATTAGACTCCTCTCTTCTCTGCACCTCAACATTCACAGAGCGCCTTTTCTATCACGAGTCACTCACACGCTGCCTTCACGGCCATTAAGGACAATTCTACGGCTCAGTGGTCAGAGACACTGCTGCATGTGGACTGGAGGAGCCGGAGATCAAACCACCGACTCTCTGGTTAGAGGTACAACCCTCTATACCCCCTGAGCCACTAGTCTTTCTCTGCTCGAAAGTACCGAACTCGTACTAGATTTGTGTGGAGGCTATTTCAGAAAGTAGCCGGTTATTTCAAGCCAGGCACTGTAATGATTTAGATCTAAATGTCTGTTTTGTCTCGGGATTAAACTCATTAATTGAAACTGATATTGAATGTGAGACAAGAGGGTTTGTTCTCGTGGATGAAGTAACTTTCTGAAGCATCCATCTGGTGCTCTGGTAAATATTTAGCAGCAGCAGGATGTTGTGTGCGAGAATGACTCACAATATTCATAGTGTTGTTCATGATTATAAAGGAACCAAGTGGTTTATTGGTTTGTTTTCACACATTATTTTACAGTTAGTTTCCATTAGAGAGATTTATCGCCGCTTTTCTTTCTTTTAATCGAATTTGTTGACAACGAGAGAGACACAGAACTATACCAGACTCTTTTTTTATCAAATTAAATGCTGTCATTGAGATCATAAATGAATAACCTCAATCCTCGTCACAACAACCAGGCGAAACCTGTACTTCAAAACAAACCTGGTCTTATACAGTTGCTTTTTATGTCCTAATGGGATGTACAACTCAAAAAGGTTCCACAGCAATAGTACAAAGGAATCCAATCCTCCCAGACACACAAACACCCACACACACATATACAAATAATGACAATACGGCAAAACGGAAATAATAAATTAGCAATAAAGGGTTCTCAAGTGTCCGTGCAGCACCTTGTAAGAAGCGTGCTGGCCTTGTCTCTCTAACAGCACTGGTCCTGTGTGTGTCTGCCAGTGCTGACGGGAGGCGGTAACCCTGGCAACAGCTGCTGGGGTGCTGCTATCTCCTCTCGCTGCCCACTGATACCCATCGCTCGCTCCACCTCTCTGCCTCTCTCTCTCCGGTAGTGAGTCATGGTGGTGTTCATCAACTTCCTGTGCAAAAAAAAAAAAACACAAAAAACAACAGCCTCAACCTGATCCCCAATAGTGCACTGAGGGTTTGTTCTGTGTTGTGAGTGTGAACACGTGTTGGGGCTACAGATTGAAACAGTTATTTGTATTTTTTCATCAATGACGGAATAAGATTGTAATAAAGGAGTTTGGATTGTCATTGCCTACAAGATCTTTTGTTTAATTTCAACCTGTACTAAGCATTTACTTAATTGTAAAAATAAAAAGTACATTTCACTCTGTCTGACATTTCCCACTATAGCTGGCAAATGGGACGTGTTCTGAAGTTTGGGTGTGTTTCTGCTCAGTCCACATTATGGTTTGGGCGGTGTGGCCTAGGGGGTAGAGTGGGTGTTCTCCAACATGAAGGTTACTGGTTCAATCCCCACTCTTCCCCATCTACATGGCAAAGTGTCCTTGGCAAGATAAGGAACCCCTAAATGGCCCCTCATAAATGTTGAGTGTATTAAAAATCTAAGTCGCTTTGGACAAAAGCGTCAGCTAAATGTAATATAATGGTCAAGTGTTGAGATTGTGACATTGGAAGAAACACATACACACAGTAAAAGTGACATCTTGCTGTACAAGTACACAGATATTTACTCTCACACTTGAAAGCAGCTGCGCGGTTTTAATCACGTCTCTACTTACCTTTCCAAAGCCTTTACCCCATCAATTCCAGCCGTCCACATGTCGGAGTGATACATGTGTACAGGTGGAAGCTGGTGTTGGGAGCCAACGCTGAGATCCAGGGGGCTTCCAGCTGCCATAACCCAGGGAAGATAAGGTGTGTTTGAGAGGCTTGCTGCTCCGGTTACAGCCGACACCCATTCATGACCAACAGCAGCTGGCTTGGCATGCGCTCACCTTCATCCGTCTGATCTGGCCCCAGCCTCTGACAGCAGATCATAATCACATCCATTCAAGATTCAATCACCGTCGCTGGAACGGCCAGAGGAGTGAATAAGAAGTACGCCTGTTGGCTGGAGCTTTTGCATTTCATTGATATTAAATGACGTCTTAGAGCAAAGTGTACTTTTTTTTATTGGACAGAAAGGTGGATGCAATTGCAATGAACGTCTCGATCACAGGCAAGAGTGTGTGAGTGTGTGTGTCAGAGTGTGTGTGTGTGTGTGTGTGTTTGTGACCTACTACCACAAAGTTTGAGCTCAGTTGAGAACAAAAGCCACACTGAGGCAGGAACAGGTCGCCCAATGCAACCGAAGATAAGTGAACACATATAATCAGATAGAGATGCCAAAAAGCAGCAGTGCAGCCTCTGCACCGTGAGATAACACAGAACTTCTTTGCTTGATGACTCAAATTCACACCATCGGTTATTTATACTTATAAGACAAATTTGTTTGTGTGCCGCATTAGCAGGCAAGTTCTCTCTTGACCCACCGGCTGCTTCCTTAAATATTGACAGACGTACCCACAAATGCTAATAATGGAATTGAAATTTAAATATTGACTTATAAACGCAGGTAAACTGTAATTCACAAATATTCACATACTTTGAGCCTCAGTTAGTCGCACAAAGCACAAAACATAGAATCAACAAATAAAATCATGTATTTTCACAGATTTAACTTCCCATTAGCTCAAAGTATACACAAGTTTTCCCACCTACACATTAATCTGTCAATAATCTATAATAATAAACCCAAATTATGATGTTTCATGAAAGTGTTAAGCTAGTATAATTTATGGTTTGATGCTGATACATTGAACTGCTGCTTAATAACATTAATATTATAACACATGGTCCAATAAGTCTTATCCCCCCCCCCCCCCCCCCCCCGCTTTGAATTGAATGTAGTTGCAGGACTTTCTGCTGAAGACCGATCTCCAGGAAGACAGATACATTTCTGTATCAAATGCAACCAGAGAGTTTTCAGTGTAATCTTTGCCAGATGACCTGAAGCTATCTTTATCCTTCAAAATGTCAACTCAACAAAGCTCTTTCCAGATCCTCATTTACGAAATACATATGCAAACACGAAGAAAGAGGCATTTTCCAGACACGTTTACACAGATTCAAGAGTCCTGACTACATCCTGTGAGCCAAAATAATGTCCCACAGAGACAGAAGGTACGAGAAGATGCTGATTTTTTTGATTGTCTCATTTGGCTCATGGCTGCAGAGTTATTTCATCTCGTGACATTTATGGCAGGAAGAAGTCCTTCCAAGGGTTTGAGGGCATGGCAGGAGCACAGCGACGGAGACTGTGACTGGGGCCAGGACACAGTGGAGCTGCCTGCATCTGGGACCTCTGGGAAATGGCGAAGCCCAGTGGAGCCAGCGGTGGCTCAGGTTTCTGCCCCGACACATTCACACACGCTGCACAAACATACACACACACGGACGCGCACACAACCTCGGCGTGCAGTTTCATTGTCGTACTTGCAAACAAGCAAATAACAGTCACAGAGACATAAACACACACATATACACACACCCTGAGGCTCATTTTAATATCTCTAATGGTGGATGTATGAATGTGTACAGTAAAATCTCGATTTAGCTTTTTTTCACTTCATAGAAAATAAACCTGTCAGCGATGAGTTACACTTGTGGCGCAGTGTTCCATGGACTGTAATGATGCATAAAACATCCAACAACCGCTGAATTACTTTTGCTTTTAATTATTGCTTGGCCCCCATGCAGTGTGCATACGTACGTGCATGCGTGTGAGAGCCGGACCCACAAAGTGCACTGACAGGGCAGAGGCACTTCCACCCTCGACACAACTGCAAACCACAAAGTCACTTCTGCTACCTCCAGGGGAACAAAAGGTCAAATCGGATCCTGAAGCTGCTTTCAGTCACGTCCCGTTCCCACCGACTGCAGCTTTGTCTGTAAGATGAAAAACCTTTTTTGGATTGATTCATTTATAAATTCACTTTTTCCTTTTTTTTAAAAGTGTGTTAAATAAAGCTGCAGGACGCTCATTGACAAAACTTGTGCAAAGCAGCAGCCTCAGCAAAAACAAATCGAATAATGCATCCTGTGGTTTTGGTGAAAATAGCATCTTACTTATATTTGGTATTGATTCAATATTGAATCCCATAACATCATAATTTCTAAAAAATTATATACATATATTAATTTCATTGTATGTTTTCATGATGCTTTACTTTCTACTCCAGGACACTGACTATCACGTTGCAAAATTTTAGCTCCATATATATCTAGTTTGTTGTAAACCGACACAGTTGAGGGTTGTGTTGTGCACAACGTTACCCTCAACTGTACCAACAACCTACATTGGATTGCACAATCAGACCACACCAGCAGACCATCAGCTTTTAAAGTTCAAAATGACAAGATCAAGAGACAAAAGCAAAGGAAACTTCATCATTCTCTGTTAAGATGAAGTGAAACTGGTCACAGACAAAAAAAAATACCGCAGCCGCCAGAAGCTAAAAGGTCCCGACCCCTGGGTCAGCTGAGCAGCAGCATGTGTGGGACTGAGAACAGCCGCCGCACAGAGAAGCTCCCGACGCTGGCTGCCTGTGTGGCTTCCCCATCGGTCGCTGCTTCCCCGTCTGCAGAGGAAGCAGGACAGTGCCAGGGTGCAGTGTTTTATGAGCTGGTCTCGACCAAAGTCCCCACATTCCCACAAGCCTCGCGCTCAAAGGACGTGACTCTGGCCATGTAGCAGCCAAACCACAGGAAGCGTGTGCGCTGTGCATCAAAATGCACACCCGCACACACACACACACACACACACACACACATATATATAAATAAATATATATAAACGTACATATACATGCACATTTGAGACTGGCAGACAGACTGACTCATCATATATTCCATCAGAAACATTTTTCCGATTTGTGTTCAATTAAGTAGAAATGATGAATCATCTTGACCTTGAGGAACAGAACATTTTCTAAACTCCCTATTTTCTCGCTCTTCTCTCTTGGTCGTCTCTCACGACCGTCTTCTGTGGATGGAAACTCAGTCAGGTGCAATCATGTGACCCAAATGCAATCTTACTTCGGCCAATCCTCAATACACAATTTGTGTTTTTGCATTTGGATGTAAAAGCATCAGAGTAACAGTTCAGGATCTGCCCTGTGTGCCTCTTCTGTCCAAGTATTTTTTGCAGAGTTGTTTATTTTTTGGGTGAGTTCTCTCTTTATTCGTGGCATGAGTCAATCCCTGCACATAACTTCATTTGTTTCCCAGACTTCCACAGTCGATTCTGTGGTGACTAACTGGACTGACTCACTGCTGATGCCATCTCGAACACAGTTCTTTCTCAAGACGGGCTTTGTGTTGTAAATAGATGGAGAATAGGATAAAGTTATTGGAAAATGCCCACTGCATAGGTTTGATGTGTGTTTACAGAAAAAGAAAGTATTTCCATGTTCATAGGTCAAAATACATTTGAGTTGGGTGTCAATAGGTGTGTGGGGTCTCTCTGTTCTGAACTTTGAGTCCTTGACTTGACTTAACCCTGAGATTAATCAATCAACAGCCATGAACTCATTTCAACAACACGCTGGAGCTTTGTCGATGTCTCTCTGACACCTTAACTCACCGGACTGCAGCTGCAGGTACTCAGGTCTATGGCGCGTTAATCTTTGAGGCAAAGTGAAGCAATTCCCATTGGCTTCTAACGTGCACGCTCACGAGGACGCACACGCTTGTGTGTGTGAGCATGTGGTCGGCACAACTCAGATCCTGCTGTCAGTTTCACACGATTGCATGGATCAACAGTCGGTGGCAGTGATGCGCCAAGAAATGCAGCAACGTGGCAACAAAGACAGTGGAAAGACACAGGGAAAGAGATGTTAACGACGCGTTCTACCAAATATTAAAAAGTCCAACAAAAACGTAGACACAGAACATCTTTGTTTGTTTTCAAGAAAAAAACTTAAAATGAACCTGTCCACTTTGTTTTTCTCTTTGACTTCATGTCTCTACCTAGACGTGGAGCCCCGGGGCCTCTCGTCTCTGGTTTAAAAAGAAACCTGGTATTAGGAAAATGTTGGTCCCCTTAATCATGCGAGAATCCCCTGTGCCCAAACTGTGGCCAAATAATGTTCCCTACTAGTCTACAAATCCATGAAGGGTGGACATGTCGGATTCCAGTGGCCTTTCTTAACTGTCGCACAGTCGTGTGCCATAAACTGTAATAAAACAAAGGTTTCCATGTTCTGCTCCAGCACAGCACTCAAACACAGTGATGAATTCTTGACAGTGCTGTAAAAATCAGGAACGCGAGTCAACCCAGTCTCCGTCCCGTGACTCAGATCTGCAGCGCACGAGGCCGTTGTTCGAGAAAGGAAGGCATTCAGAGGGTTTTAAGTGCGTGTGGGCATATCCTGTGTGAGGTTGACCGGCGATAGATTACACACCCAGAGTGTGCGGTGGCCTGTGCTGCAGCCAACCAGTGGTGGTTTAGATTGTAACACTAAATCATTTCATATCAGCGCCATATCTGCTCTTCCCATGGCAGTTTGGAGCCGCAGCCTGAACCCACACTGTCACAACAGGAATGTACAATGAGACAAACTTGGTTTTTCAACAAGTTACCAAATGCAAGCACTCACGTACATAAAGAATTGATGTACGGGTCAAGAGCTGACACGCTGCAGAGGCAAGGCACACCTGCAATGTGTGAAATTAAATATAGATCAACGTGCAACTTGACGTAGAAGTGACATGACAGCAACATGCTTTCCACTGTAGGTGCAGAGAGCTGTTATATCCATACATCACGGTTGCGGTTGTTCACAGGGGAACACAGGGTTCGACTGAATAATAGATGTGAGCAGGCGGATGTCAGGTTGTTTGGAAGAGATGAAAGCCGCACGTCAATGGCCTCCATTTATCAAATCTTCATCTCCAAGAGAAGCGAGAAGCGATACCGATGCTCTGAAAGCCGCGGAGAGGAAGACAGATCTGTGGCTTGGTTCCTTTCTGAAGAGAACGATGAGAAGATGAACGATCGAAAGAGGTCGAGGTGTTTCCCGTGTGCTGACTGGGATATTTGTGTGACTGTAGCATGTACAGAGAAATGTAAAGTGTGTCGGGTGCCGTCTTTGACATTTTGTCAGACCAACGCTGACATCTATTGGCGGCTCAGTCTCTAAAGATGCACTGAGAGAGAAAGAGTTACTATCCTTGACTATACAGAATTTGGGTTTTGAACAACTTTAAAAGGTCAAGTCAAGGTCATTGTTAAAAAGGAAAAAAATACCTTATTTGAGGTATTTTGTATTCTGAGTTTTAAAAACTTGCTACAGGTAACTATGGGGAAAAAGAAAAACCCAAAGTCGAGATGTTGTATGGTTAAAAGAAATCACTACATTTTCAGAATTGTTGACTTGGGATTTATTTTTTAAGATCAGGTTCCGTGTGTAGAAAACTGTTGAATTCATCAATCCAGGTGTTCTGTAGTTGAACACACTTGAACATTGAATTCAGTTTCCTGTACAGACTACGGTTAAAGGGAATGAAACCGATTTGAAACAACAGCGTCGAGGTAATGACGTCTAATATGACTAATTCCACTCTGTTTAAACAGTTGTTCGCTTGAAAGAAAAAAAAAAACACACAACCTGAACTGCCGGTGAACGTCTGAATCCTCTCTGAAAAGAAAAGCTCAGATTCTTGAGGACAATGTCATGCGTGTCGATCAAATGTTGGACTCGAACCGCTGCCATGGAAGCAGAGTCACGCGTCAGAGCGGGAACAAAAAGATGTAAACGTATCGGTCGGATGGAAGGATTCACACTGTGCCACCTGCCCCCTCGGTCACAAGGCATATTTGGCTCTGCAAGCTTTTTTCATAAACTGGTATTTGCAGATACACACACACACACACACACACACAAAATAAAAAAGAAACGCAAATCTTTCTGGGCCTGGTTCAGGGCTCTTATGTAAAACATGGAGCTGGCAGAAAGCAGCAGATCCACCGCTGAGTCTAACCACACCAGTACCTTTCTGTGTTCTTTCTGCCAAGGTTAGCCAGGGGAGATAATACAAAGATGTGTGAGCGAGCGTGTGTGTGTGTGTGTGCGTTTGTGTGTGTGTGTGTGTGAAGGGGAAGGTGAGGGGGGTGGGGTGAGTCATCTGGATGAGTCATGTGCTGTGTGTGTGTGTGTGTGTGTGGACAGCTCAAGGAAGGATGGATAGGGAGAGGTAGCCTGGGGTGTGCAGGCCAGAGTGGAATGGCTGAGGTGTCACCGTGCGCCGTGTGACAGAATCGAACCTACAGCTCGAGAAGCACCGACGTGTTAAGAGTTCATTCCACTGCGATAAACGAGCATATGTAAAAAACCTACTGTACTCTCCGTCTGATGTAGTGTGTTCCTGAGAGACACAATGACGACTACGCTTTAGTATCACTCACCAGCTCCGGCTTGCAGCGCATGTTTACAACCAGCAGGGGGCCCCTCAATATGCAGATTCAAGGCAGCATCTCAAAGCGAGCTGCACAGCACATGGAGGATCAGGGAGTGAGCCTGGAGACTGTGAGAAAGTTTCACACACAAGAAAGAGGCAGGAAGATGAGAAATACAAGGTTTTTTTCACGAGACGAGCGGCTCAGAGAATCTTTGGTGCCTGGAAACTCTTTCACGGCTTCGCTTCAGCACGAGCAATCGTTTCAAAGGTTCACTCGGCCTCTCTCCCTCTCCAGTGATCTCACCCTGTGCTCTCAGCCTTCTCTTCTCTGTCCCTTGGAGAGTATAGGCTCACATCAAAGACTGCAGTATTTCCATGATGCTTCAGCTCTCGCTCTGCAGCTCATCCCTGTCCGGCCTTCCGATGTGGAGTCGCCCGAACAACACACCACAGCACAGATTTCCATCAACTGAAAGATAATAAGTCAGCTCGACTCTAAAGTGTGCTGTCGTGCTCGTAACTCAACTCTTTCCGTTGGAAGAAATCGTGATCGGCTGAGTCAGTCTGACGAGCGTGTCCAAATTGATCTGACTCCTCCTCGGTGAGTCAGTGGACTTCAGGTCAAAACCCTGGTTCCGACCGCCCGCTGCCCTTAAGAGCTCACCGACGTTTGTACTGTATCCCTGACTTGATGTGCTGCCTCTCACTTATGAGGAGATGAGTGAAGAACAGACAGTGTGACGCCCCGGCTGGCGCGATAGAACAACTACAGACACACGTCCCCTCCCCCCTCTAACAGGGCCCAACACCTGTGCCGGTGTCACGTCCGACGGAATCAAACTGCCATCAGGTGAATCCTGTTTAATCTGTTCTCACCCACTAACACAGGGAGGGCTGGGGGAGAGCTGAGGAGGAGGAGGTGGAGGAGGAGGGGGGGGGGGTGTGATGAAAGATTCATGAGCAGTGGTGATGTTCGAATGGAGATAGGGGTTTTATGTCAATGTAAGTGAAAGGGATGCTGTAACCAAATGAGCCCTGGAATAAATATGCATGAGAGGCAAATACATATGCATCACGGTACACATGCCATAATAAGGAGGAATGAGGACGTGTGGCAGAAGGGAGTGTGTGTGAGTGTGTGTGTGTGTGTGTGTGTGTGTGTGTGTGTGTGTGTGTGTGTGTGTGTGTGTGTGTGTGTGTTTGGGGGATGCTCTCATTGAGTTGCTGTATTGTTGCACTGAGCGGGGGGTAATTCCCTGTTTTGACAGTGTACTCTAGCTCCAGTGTTGACACGGCTGCAGGCCCTCGCTCGCTCCTAACAAGCTGCAGGACTGGACCCGGCCGGGCGACGCTGAGCCCCAGCGCATGTAAAACTATGCAGCTGTGGTAGAATGAGGGACAGAGAAGTGGGAAAGAAAGGAGGGAGAGGGTGACTGAGTAGAAAGGGAAGAGGAAGGGAATGCAAGAAGGAAGGAAGAGGAAGAGTGGTAAAGCAGAATACTGATTAGTGGTGTGTGTGTTAGAGGGAGAGAGAGTGAGAGAGAGAGAGAGAGAGAGAGAGAAGGGGATGAGGCAGGAGCAGCACTCTGCAGGTGAATGCTGAGCCCTGTGGGGGGGTCTCTCTCTCTCTCTCTCTCTCTCTCTCTCTCTGTCTAGTATGATGCTCATGAACTAAGAACACAGAAAAAGATGCGGGTCGGATGGGAAGTGATGGGGAAATGGAAAGAGGAGGAGGGATGATAGGGAGAGAATTAAAAGATGGTATTGGTGGTGGTGGTGGTGTGTGTGTGTGTGTGTGGGGGGGGGTACTTCAATTGCAGAACAAAGAAGACATTCCCTGGACAAGTCCCCCTCTGTCTCTCCCTTACACATGCAACTGCTGCATTGGCGAGATTTTTCATTTCCGAGGATGAAGTAAAGCACGGTGGGATGAGATGGGGGGGGGGGGGGGGGGGGGGGGTTGGTCGTGTACAATGTAAGAAAATGGGGAGTGGGGGGGGGGTCTGAAGCAAAGAGCTGTGGAATAAAGCCTTGGGGTGAAAATGTGGGTGAGAGAAGAAGAAGAGCGAAACAAGAATCTGAGGTGCTCGGGAGATCTTTACTCCCAGTGACGTGTTCGCTTCTCATAATTAATTCATGAAACCCCTGTGAGAACAGCGATGGCGGGTTCTGGCAGTTCTGCGAGGGGGTGTGGGGGTGTGGGGGGGTACTGACCAACGCTACCTTTGATTCTCGATGACTTATTAATGTTCGGTTCATTAGTTTGTATAACTCATCTCCAGCCCTCTTCTTGTAGAGATGACTTACTAGACCTCGGAGAGTTGGGCTTCAGGATTTAATGAGCGCGCGGAGGGAGGTGTGTGGGAGAAGGGATGGTTTATAGGAACTTAAAGTTAAATAACGAACATTAAATCATAAGTGAGGTTTTTGAAATATTCGCTAAACGAGCGAGTGTGTTTAAATGTAACAGGGATACGTGTCTAAGAATACAGACTTAAAACTGACCTAATTCTGACAGTAGACTATGACCATCACTCATCAAACACACAATCATACAGCGCATCTATGTGCAACAATTTCTCTATCACACATCACTCATACACTGCCAACACAGCCGCCAGGGACAGCATCTTACCCAAGGACACACCAGCACGTGGGATGGGACTGACGGGGATCGTACCTCAGGTTCATGGTCGACCCGCTGACCCTCCTGAGCCACAGACGCCCCAAAATGACGTTGGCATCAGAACGGATAACAACCAGATCAAGCTAATTGACCCATGACATGACTACTTCTCTTTCTTTTAAAGATCATTTCCTGCTGTATTGATAGGACAGTGAGTGGGAAATGAGGAGAGAAAGCAGGGAGCACATGCAGCATCGGAACCAAACCTGTACCCGCCTCAAGCCTCGGTCGCCCACGCTACACCAGGTGTACACCACCTCACATACTGTGTCTTCCTTTCTGACTGATCAGTTTGAGCTTCAAGGTCCATTAATGCAGTTATGACGGGCGTCCTACTCAGGTTTTAGTGGCAGCAGAAGTTTGACTTCAGGGCTTCCTGCCAGACAGCAGCAGATGCTTCAGTCTCCAGTCACCGTTCGGTCAGGTTTAGTCAACAGAACTCTCTGGTTATGCTTAAAGGAGGTTGATTCTTGCTCGAGAGTTGCATTTGGTTTTGTGGCCTTCATGACGGTCAACGAGTGCCTGAGGAGTTGTGACTTCTCCAAACTTTATTTTCCCTCTGCATTAACTTTGGAAGATCGTGAAATCGTACCAGAAACATCTCTGCATCGACCACCAGATCATGGTTTGGGATAAATAAACCCTTTCACAACATTAAGTGCAAAGTCTTTCTGGCCAGAATAAATAAAAACAATTTCTCGACAAGTACAACAGTGTGGTAAACAGAATCTGAATTTGGGAAAGAAGGATTGGATCATTGAAGAGTAGACACAAGGTTGGTACATCCCTGCTTTTCTTTGGGAAACAGTGATGAGTCAGCTTATTTAACAGCTCAACTATAAAGCAACAGGAGCACCACTGAATTCACTGGAATGATCGTACAACAGCAACAACTGCAACAACTGAAAATACCGTAAACCAATGTTTATGGAGCTCATAATGTTCAATGTGAGACTTTATCAACTCTATCACACACGTTGGAGTTATTTTGTGTTGCTGGGTCGGGTTTGTGTTTCATGGATCACGTTCTCTTTGGTCAATCCCACAGAAACTTCACCCACAAGATAATCAATTGAACTCAGCCGCCCTGAAAACACTCTTAACACGATGATCTACAGACGGAAGAACGACACACGGACTGTCAGTCACATTGTGTGTCCATCGCAGGCTCGTCTGTCAACCGCACAACCGCACCTGTCACATGTCAGGTCTGTCGCCTCAGCCCATCCTGTGGAACTCTTGCTCTTTATCCTCAAGATATTTACCTCCTCCTCGCTGCTGCTTACGCTAAACAAGTGAATCATCACTGTTGCTCCCTCCCTGTTCCGGTAACTGCGGTTTTCTCGCTTGTGCACTCACACATAGAAAATCAGCCAATGGAAGAACACCACCTTTGAGGAGGAGGAGGAGTGTCGGTGAAAGAAGAAGAAAAAATAGAAAAACAGTAGGAAGACATGGCAGAGATGGGAACACCTTCGTGGATCGTCTTGTTATCGTTTACACTTTATTCTGTGACGATATGATGGATGCTTCTTTGTGTCTGCTGCACGCCTCCCACACACATCCACACTAAACACGTTTCAGTGAGTTCTATTTAAATTTCAAAGTTTACAGCCATAGTGTGGTCATGAACTAAGGATTCTTTGGTTTGGGTTTTTTCGTTGAAAAGGTTTTAGGGGACTGAGTAGGGGAAAGGGTCCAGAAAAAAGAAAAACTAGAGAAATATAATTTTATGTGACGGATGCATCTAATGGCAGCAAACATTATTCTCCGGAACCGCTGAAAACTGATGTTACAAATCACTGTTTTCTAATAAAACCCCCAAATCTGGAATCTGGTGAAGGAGGTGTTCAGTCTGCAGAGGTGACAGTGACTGATGGAGTCGGAGAGGGAGGATGGTGGTGACGGAGTGAAACACAGAGAGGGAGAGAGGCAGCCCTGAGACCTGGAGGGTTCCTTCAAAGATTCTGGTTCATGTGCTTCAATTTGTAAAATCCTCATTCAAAACGGGCCTGCTCCCAGAAACGGCCTACGAGACCCTGTAGCTGAATTTGGATCTGTCACTGCTGCGTCAAATATCTCCCTTGCCGGTTTTAATCGTTACATCCCTGCATAGACTATTGAACTTTAAGATTCTGATGAGTCCCCCCCCAAAAAAACCTTGACTCGTTCAAACCAAGTGGAACTGATAACATTAACAGGGCATCAACAAGCCACTGACACAAGGCTCACTGGCACACCCAGATGAAACAGAGCCATTGTTGATGTTGTTAGTTACACTCGTCTGCAGAGGGAGAGCAAAGCCAAAACTGGCCGGCAACACAAAGTCCACTCACTGTCTGCTCCATTTGCTCTGGAGCTACTGACCACATCCCTAAAGTATCTCAAGTTGAGTTTGGAAACAGTCGTTGACAGAACAATCTCCACTCAAGACACACGCTCAGTCATCTTATTCTGAAGCTTTCACCCATTTCACACTTCCTGCATCAGGAGATAACTTTTGGTCACTTGTTATTAAACTGGAACCGTTCCCAGTCTCCGTCATTAAAAGCAGTTTCAGGATTTCGTGTCACTGTTGGGTTGAACTTCAACATGTTCACTTTTCCAAAGATTCTCTTCTTTTTTTTTTCTTTCTTGATTTCCACCGATACATCTCCGGAGACTGCAAGAATTGTTTGAATTGAGAAAATGCTTAAAGCCAAATCTGAATTCACAATGGATTTAGTATTTGTTCTCCGTTGATTCTCACATGCATCAGAGATTTACAGGAGCACTCCGAGGGTTTTCCACAGAAACTCATTTACCCATGAGACGTAAACTATCACTGCATGAACAGTTTGGTTTTGGGGCTTTCTTACATCTGTGAAACACTTAACAATTAATAACAGAAGTTGTGTGTTTAAAAAGTACATTTTTGACGCTTCAGAAAAATAGGAAGAAGATAAAGTAGAAGATCAAAGAATAGCAGGAGTGGAAGAGGAAGATGAAATAGTAGTAGATAAAGGAGTAGGTGAAAAGAAGAAGAAGATGAAGAAGAAGATACAGAAATAGTAGTAGAGGAGGTAGAAGAAAGAAGTATAGTAGAAGTAGAGAAAAAGAAGACGTATAGAAATAGAAAGTAGTTGGAGAAGAACAAGCAGTAGAAGAAGCAGTAGAAGAAATTAACAACATTAAAAGTAATAGAAGAAGAAGACGATGACGTAGAAGAATAAGATAAAGAAGTGGTGGTAGTAACAGTACTATTAGTACTAGTAGAGGAACAAGAAAGAATTATAGTAGCCAAGTACAGGTAAAAGAGGATGAAGAAAAATAAGACGTAGAAATAGAAAAAAGTTGGAGAAGAAGAAGCAGAAGAAAAAGCAGTAGAAGGAGAAGAACATTTAAAAAAGCAATAGAAGGAAAAGTCGACGACACAGAAGAAGAAGAAGAGAACAAAGAAGAATGGTCCCACTGTTCCATGGTTTCCACTCAGAAATGACAAAGGTGTGTTTGACCCTTTGTTATCTGATATTATACAAACAAAACAAATATTAAACTAAACAGTTAAACAGTCCAAAACAACGTGAAGGTCCGGGTCACATTTGTTTCCTTCCCTTTTCTCTGCCTCTTCCGGTGAGAAGCTGTTGCTCAGGATCAGGCATGGAATCCCTCTGAAACAGTTTCCCGGGGCACATGAGAGACACTTTGACAAATACAAGCACGTCCAGGAGGGAGCTGAGCATCACTGGACCCAATGAAGAGCCACACATTGTCTCCCTCCCTCCTACTCAGCCCCTCAACATCCCATCAGCTCTCTCCTCTACTTCCTTCATCTCCCTCCCCTCCATCCCCTCCCCTCCCTGACGGAACCCTTGACGTCGTCCTGTTGACCAAATTTCCTCGATGACGTCAGGGTCCACGTACACGGTGCATGTAGGTGATGCTTCTGAATGAATGAGTGTCCCCTCCCATCTCCATTACTAGTACTACGGGATGTCTATAAGAGCAGATCACCGGGACAGCCCGCTGAATTTCATGAGGCGCCGAGGTGCGAGAGAGAGGGAGACGCTACATAGGAGAACCATTCAAAAATAATAATGATAATAATGATCCAGGCTACTTTTGGCGCAGATTAGGCACCGGCGCCTGACGATGAGTTTGATAAGGATGTGAGATGAATTAATCAATCAGCCACCAGCGGGTTATAATTGAACCAGATTGAAGAAAAACCGATTCTTCTTGTTTAGTTTGATCCGAGTCACAAATTGAAGAAACCCTGAGCCGGAGCGGTGCCAACCGGGAGGTAAGTGTTCCTCTCCATTCTGCCATTTCACCGTTTATTGTATGATCGAGACAAACACATGTCTTATATTCCACGTGCGGCCAGAAACTACAGCAGAGGCGACGAGCGCGTCAAATCGGTGAATTTCTCCCTGCGTGCCGTGTCGTGAATGTACGGTAGATTACAGGAGCTGGAAGTTACTGCAGTGTGAGTCACTTTTGCGCACATGGGCAGTGACAAGTGTGGAGGAGAGACCGAGGCGAGCATGTCTCGGAGGGTGGAGGCGACGCTGGCTGCATGTTAACCAGGCTGCATCCCTGCAGACAGCGAGCGAATCACGACCTGCGCTTTATTTCCTTTTCCTGTTGTTTTTTTTCGCTGAGAGGATGAATAGTTAGGACGCGTCCCGGCGGGGCTGCTTGTTATGTATAGTCATGGATGGGAGAACATGTACACATGTGCCAATGAACCGGGATATCAGGTGCAATCTTAAAGGAATAAAAGCACAAGTTATCCCCGCGTGTTCCTGCAGAGACCATCTCCCTCTCCTCTCCCTCTCCCTCTCCCCCTCCCTCTCCCTCGTTCCCCTGCTCCTTTTTTTCCTGATGTTGAAATTACATCGTGACGCGCTCTGGAGATGAAGTCAATTTTGCGTCATTCCTGCGCACATGCACACGACTCCCAATCACCCGTCAGAGGGCTTTAAAGACACAGTGCGAGGCGCCTATACGTGCGCGCGTCCACCGCCTGCATTGCGCTGTGTTTCCATACGAGGTGGAGAGAGGAGGGAGGTGAGGGGGTGGGAGAGGAGGGCCCCCGGGGGTCTGATGAAATCTCCCCCAAGGTAACTCCCGAAGGGGGCGGGGGGGGGGGGGGGGGTATGACAGCTTGGGCATTTTCACATTTCCACGACATGACAGAGAGGTGTTGAAAACATGAGCCAGAAAATAACAATCATCAGAAGACGTTTGAGGATTTTTCAAAGAGGCTGAAATCACCACGTTCAGGCTGCGTGACGCTGTCCATGGTGCTGAACGTGATCTGAGGGCTGACCTGCACGATGGGGCTGAATTTAAATGAGACCGTGTTACAATAAGAAGCTGCAGGTTTCTGGCACAACAACTCATCTCTAGCTGGTTTATTTCAATACAAGTGGTTTTGAGAAATATACTAATATGGGAAAATTTGATATGATAAAAAAAAATGTCTCAGCATGGCCCTGCAGATCTTGTACTCTGACCTCAATACGATAGTCAGTCAGTTAGTTGAGCAGCAGGACTCTCTGACCTCCAGCTAACTGTGTGCACGTCCATTACATACACAGAGGTGAGTCTCCAGGGATGTTGAGTGCTATAGAAGCTCGGCCAGCCGTGAATGATCTTCAGGACCTTGGACAGTGACAGGGTCCAGCGACTCGGTCTGTCTCAGGAGAAACCGATCTGCTTCTTTAATGGATTCCAATCCTGATTGTTCTATTTGGCTTACAGCTATATCCTCAGACAGCTGTTAGTGCTCTATGTAAGTAACTTGCAGTGCAAAGTGACAAAGTGAAAGTCAGCAGAAACCTCGGATGATTCTTTGGTGGCAAAGTTTGCACTCGCTCACACTCCCAGTGCTCCTTCCCTTCTAGATTCCTTCAGGAGAAAAAACGCCCCTTTTAAAAATACACCGTCCACACTGTCCGAAAACAGCCTGTCCGTAAACATCAGCTCAGTGCCGGGGACTCAAATTGTCTGTCTACTGACGTCAGTCCAACAGTTACTCAGTTTGAGCTTGCATAAGCCACCAGTCCACCCTGTGTTCCTGTGCCTCCATGTCCTGTGGCTGACTCATAGATAATCGGCATGGAAATCGATACCACAAACACAACAAGTGGGCTATGTAACCGCCAGTAAGGCAACACACACTGCCCCGGGCCTCGGGATGGAAAAGCTATTGTGAGCGTTGTGTCACAGGATGTAATCTGTTCTGACACAGAGCACACAGAGATATGCCAGGTAACTGTAAAAAGCACTTAAGAGCTTTCCCCCCCCCCCTCCACACTTCACATCTTGTTTTTCTAAGTAATGCAATTATGGATGAAATGTAATTGTTAAACAAAGGGGTGCGTCATGGTGTCGCCTCTCACAATGCATCCCCCCCCCCTCCTCCCCACAACTTTCCCCCTCTGCATGTTGTTACCGGCGTGTATGATTTCTTTCTCCCTGCAGCCTGATGTAACTCAATGCCAGCGCTCAGTACAATCCGTCAGTGCATCAATACCTTGGCTCTAGACTGCTTACTGCTAAAAACTCCTGCAAAGTACAGTAACAGTCTACAGTCATGGCTACTGACGTCTGGCAAACCTCTGCCGCGTTTGAGAGAATTCACCTCAGTGACTGGGAGAGGTGAGACGAGTGGGAAGACGCCGCCACCGTACTGTATGAAGTTTCCTTTCTGGAGCTCGGCACCAGTGAAGGCTGCACCACCGACATCATCGAATCACCGAGGACGTCAGTGGTTACCGCGGCCAATCATATTTCTCCCGCTGTCTCCATGGTGACCGTGGCATTAGATTGTTACTGTAGCAACAGCACCACTGGTAACAGTCTACAGCCATGGTCGCTAGGGGGCAAAACGCACATCTGAACCAGAGAGGTGCAAAAATGACAGGAATAATAATAGTGCACTGCTTGAATCATTTCCACCACAGAGAGAAGGAGCATATTTTTACAGCAGTAGAAGCCGAGTGTGTCTTGTACAGAATGCATTTCATTTGATTAAACAACAATCTGAATCCTGGTGGTATTCCCCCCCACGATGTATTATTCAGAATATATCTAAAACAAACCCAAGAGCCTGGCTGCCTTTATATACTGTTTGTAACTGAACTCTGTGAACCTGCTGCTAATTAAGCTCCAGAGGTAGAAATCCTCATATGTCAGAGATATTATCAAGAGGGAAAAACGTTTTAACGTTATTTAGAGAAAAAGCTTCACATATGTGATCGGATCCGGGTCCAGAAGGAGACTCCTTGACATGAAGATGAGTTCTTAATTAGTTTTGAAGGTTTATCAGAAGTTTCCTCAAATGCTCTACAGGTTGTTCACGTGTATGTTGTTAGTTAAAGTTGCTGGTTTGGATCGTTCCTGAACTCACTTTTTAATTTCAAGGATGCGGCACATGCATGTGTATTTGATCTGAACCCATTGAATGTAGAATTTACCATCAATAAATGAATGAACCATGAACATATGGGACTTTGCGTCTTTGTCCTGAGTAATGATTTCAATTAGTGTTTGGTGACAGAGTGAAAGCTCAGGTTCAGCCTCATGGCCGTGACCTTGGGCTTGGCAGGGAGTCGATGTCTATAGCAGCCTAAGACTTAGAACCTCATGTTGATGGTGTAGCTGCATCATTCTGGTGACCGCCATCTTTGCATTCTAACTGTGTAGATGCTGAAATAATTTCCTGCTGCAGCACATTAACGCTCACTGCTCAGAGAACCAGGCTCAGATCGTATTGGAACCACTGCTGCTTATAATCACTCTGATTTGAATATGCAACACTGACTTGGTCATTAAGGACTTGTTTTTACTTTTAGCCTTTTTTTGAGCAACACAAGACAAATGAATGATCAACAGTACATATTAAGAAGTTTGATTTCATGTAGGAAAACACACTTTGTAAGTATAGGGAGGTTTTAGGCTGAAGAATAGGCAGTAGCTGCCTCTGTCACGGTATAAAAGTTGTTTTTTTTTACTTCAAAACTTAGCACAGAAACATCTCTATGATGTTCATTTTAGAATAAACTAAGATTGAATCTTTGCAAAGTTCGTTTTGGTGTCACAGAATAAACTCTGAGATTGAATGCATCATCAGTTCAAGTTTGTATTACACAATTTACACAAAATGACCTTTTCCCATAAGGTTAGGGAACAACTTCCACAGTATTGAGTTGTTAATGGGTTTCCAACTTCAGCGGATTAAGAGACAGAAAATCCTTTGGGTGCTGAAAAATAAAAAGACTGGAAAAGTTCAGTGATGAGTCAGAAAGTGTCTTTAATCGTCTTATAAACCTGTTGCAACAATATTATATCAAAACCCTCCGTAACATTTTGAAAAGGGCACATTAATGTGTCCCTGTTCAACAATGACTCAGTTATGACTCAGTGACTTCATAATAAACTATTAATACCTGAATGAATATTAATTATCTTTGATTTACCAAATATATCCTAATATTCAGTAAGAAATTAGCATATTAATATTAATGACATCAGATTTATTATTTAAACGTCGAGAATATCGCATTGATTTTAATGAAATGCAGCAGGTATGATATTGATATAACTACTTAAATATTTATTTAGGGATTTCTGTTGTACATTCAGACATTAAGTGTTTGTGAAGAACAAACCTTTTGAATTTCTAAAATAAAGTTTTTTAAGCAAAATTTGAGTGCAACTAAAGTAATACAGGAACAAACCTGAGTCATAAATCCATTAAATAATAAGTTATGTGAGAATATCGTCAGTAATGTGTAGTGAGCTCACTGCTAACACTTTATTATTTAAATATATCTATAATGGCCCATTAGTCTGTTGTGTGAATCTACGTGCTGATCAGTCGGAATGTTGTTTTCTGATTATTGAGTCCATCACTTTCTCATGACTCATGCTTCTCACCGACTTTTAACAGCAGTCAACATTGATTCCATCCGTTTTAACAATGAGTCAGTCGCTGTTTTCCCTTTTTAAACGCCAAACTAAACTAACGCTATTACATCTCTTGATTTAGAAAGGTTCGGAGAAACAGAACTACAGGAACTATACAAGTAGAACTGTGTGATCCAGTCTGTTAAAGCTTCAGATTCCACCGCATCCTCCTCGTCTACAATCACTATTGATGAAATGAAGCTAATTTAGTTTTGGATCAAATATTTTACAGTCGCTCAAAAAATTTAGGAGAAATTCCAGTAAAAACAAGGAGTGGCTGCTTCTGTTTGTTTCAAAGGACAATGTTTCAAGGCCCAGTGAAATACCAGTGCCTACAACTCTTATTTATCATTGATTAATTAATAAGTGATGACTTATAAACATGTAATAATAAACAATAAAAAAAAAATATCTGTATTTTCAAACTTTTGGATTCGTAAACTTCTCCCAATTTTTTAATCTGTTCAGCTGCCCTCGCAACATTAAACCACACAACTTTAAAAATAGACTAAAGCCTTCAAACAAAGCGACAAATGAAAACCAGTCACCCTGCGAGTTCTCCAGTTCTCCATTAAGCTTCATCCCACTGGTCTGAGTAACAAAGATCCAAATTAATTCACCCGGAGTGAGAGGGAAACGGACAAATCCAGGGTGTGCGAAGGAGGAAGGTGACTTTGTGACGAGCCCTGTGCTGGGGTGGCGCTTGGCCGGATCATCAGGGACAGGCTGACCTCCCACGCAGAATTAGTCATCTCTTTACACCATTTATCCTTTTTTTTGTATTTTCCACTAAAGACTCTTATTCAACCCTCTAGCAACCTCCATACACATCCCGTTTGCTCGCCAAGGCTTCCTCTCTCCCAGCTGAACACATGAGTCAGCAGCCTCTGGACATAATCACTTATTCTTCAGATTTGCAAATTTCTAATTTCAAGCTAAATCAAATCAAATCTGCTTTATATTTAGACATTTATATTCTAGATCCCCCTCATTTGGTCTCTGATTCAGATGTGTCATCAGGAAACAACACTGTGGATTTAACAATACTTGTCCCCTTGACTGACAAAGTCAAAACACAACTTTAGGGACTGTTCACACTGTGAGGAAAATAATAGAGGATTTTTGTTTACAGGAATCAAAAACTCCTCCGTGAAATGTCAGTGAATTTTGCAAATTATACAGCATGAAATTACACACTATCATTTCTGGCCTTCCGTCATTATTGCCACTCAAAAGAACGTTTCAAACAGAATCCGTCTGCAGCCGAGCACTTTGTATTTCCCCCGGTTTCTCACCCATCTAACGAGAGTCTTGACAGATGTAAACACAGACATGTCGTATTGTGTTTTCATGGCTGCTCGGGGTCTAATGTATTCCAGGGTGAATGGCAGAGAGAACAAAGGGAGAGAAACAGAGAAATAAACAGAGAGAGGGGAGCAGACGCTGGAATACAGGCTTTGATATTATATACATGTCCTCGGCTGCCATTCACTCCCCTCCGCTATCGGAAGTCACAATCTGCCTCGGAGCTACGCTGATGGAAAAAATAAACTGCAAAAACAAACTCACGAAAACAAATCTCCTCCTCCTGGTTTATTTTGATTGTTGTGCCATGCTTGATTTCCCCTTTGGACAGAAACATCCGGTAGTAATAAGAAACATATGAGAAACAAATGGATTGCTGGACTATAGGAGAGGCTTTGGGATGATGCATTTACTTGGGGGTGAACATGGCTGACATATAGAGAGGTGTTAGACAGACAGTAACAATGAGAGAGGAGGAGGAGGAGACGGTGAGAAGTGGATGTGACTCAGCTTTTCTCTGGTCGGGGGAAGTAAACAAGAAAATACATCACGGCTGGCGACATGTTTTCCCTGCTCACAGGTAGCCACAGGAAAACATAAGCTCAGGTGATTGGTTCACATTCAATGACAACGTGTCCTCTGAAGCATCATCTTGTTTTTTTCAATGTGTGATCTTTTTAAGGCAATATCAACTGGTAGCTTTTGAGTCGTCCTGCTCTAACAGGGACTGAGGACCAGTGGAAACCAGCTGAGCAGTACGTGACCCGGCCACTTGTTGTGCCGAGCACAGACTCGAACCTGTGGCCTCTGCAGAGTTTTGACATTCACAATAAACATGTCACAAAGTCTCTGCGGCGAGCTGCGCCCTCAGGACAGGAAATTGGGTGCCGATGGCAGAGGGAGGTTGTTGGCAAACGCACTCAGGACAGGAAGGGTGCGGGGGAGGGGGGGGGGGGGGGGGTACCAAGGAGGATGAAGCGGAGCTGTGGCGCTTTCCTTCCACATCTGGAGACAATTTCACACACCAGTTATACAAGGTACACTGGGTACCGTGCACTCTGCCAAGCACACTCACTGACCCACATGCTGCCATGCTCCCAGCAAAGCCTCTGCACAATGAGCAGCAGTGTGTGACTCGAATGCTTCACTGGTCGAGAGTTCAACAGGCAAACAGCACCACCTAGTGTTCCCTCCGCTGCAGTCATGGCTGGTGCAGAATCTGAAGGAACGGACCAGACTGACTGGGGTTTAGATGACTCACTCAACCGGCTGTCTGCAGCTGGCAGAGGGAAAACAGATCCGTGCATCACAGCCTCATTAAGTTTCACGTCGAACTCCCTGATTACTTTGCCTCCGTGAGCCAAATCAAGAAACCAGGACGTGCTTTTAAATGGTTCCATGGAACAATGCTCACAAACTCACTTCTGTGGAGTTCAAGGTGTTTGTTGCAACTCCACTATTTTGTCCCCCCCCCCCCTAAATTTCGCACAAGCAGATTGGGCTGAACAGATGTTGTTCTACTTTACAGAATAACTTTACCGATACGTTCTACCACACGTGCAATACCTAAACCAAATACCTATATGCAGTTAATATAGAGCCACGTGCCACTGGAATATAAAACATTGCATTCATTCAGAGAAACATTATTAAAACAAATTATTTGAAAAGTATTTCTCTTCCTCAGTCATTACTTATAATTCTATGCTGCTTTGTGCTTTGGTGTATAACTGCATTATGTACTGTCTAGACTGCTATTTGTTAACAAATAGAAAACTAGTTGCTGCCAAGGAGACAATCTATAATTAAACAATAAGCAGGAGAGTGAAAACAGTAATTCAATATTCACACATAGAAAACTGAAAATATTCAATCTGCTCTCTGATCATTTGAAATGATGATTTGCCACAAACGTCTCTGTTTAGTATTTAAATCCAGTTTCACACCAGATGTGCCGACAAAAATGAATCATCAGCTTTGACAGTGAAAAACATTTTTACAGCGGTATACATCAAAGTATTTCGACATTATAAGGAAGTAATAAAGACAATACTTGACTTTCATTAGGATATTTAAACATCCATTAGTTTCATCTGCCATGTCTAAACATGGCTTGCATCTTAATTAACATTTAAAGCAAAACAAATCTTTGGGCTCAGAAGATTAAAAATCGGCACGCTCCAGATGGAGAGGAAAGCGGATGCATTCAACTTATTCCCTCTTTCCCGCAGATGGAGTTCACCCAAAAAATAAATCAAACCACAGAGAGACAGAGAGAGAGAGAGAGAGAGAGAGAGAGAGAGAGAGAGAGAGAGAGAGAGAGAGAGAGAGAGAGAGAGAGAGAGAGAGAGAGAGAGAGAGAGAGAGCTCTGCTGCGCACTAATGTATTCTTGACCGCTGTGCATCCCGCACGGTACTGTAGCACGTAGCGGGATCTTCAGAATAACAGCCAATGGTGGAACATGAGAGAAACATCACGCGGCGGACATCTGGTGGGACGGGGCTGCATCACACTGGCCTCTGTTGCCAAGGAGATATAATGGTGTAGCCTGGTAGTTGTAGGCAAAAAAAAAGATAAAAATCTCACGGAGAGTCGTCCCCACATGAGACAATGTGCTGCATCCTGCACGAGGTTCACAGGTGCTCGGGGATGGTGGGCTGCTGTCAATCAGATTCTTCTGTAACAGCCAAACAGCAAT
The DNA here is from genome assembly GCF_949316205.1 of Platichthys flesus. NCBI lineage: Eukaryota > Metazoa > Chordata > Actinopteri > Pleuronectiformes > Pleuronectidae > Platichthys > Platichthys flesus. The sequence continues at coordinate 21,127,164 of NC_084948.1, forward strand.
AGTGTCTGTGGGTTTATTTATTTATTTATCTATCTATTGACAGACTCGCCCATCAATAAGTAATGAGGATGGAGAGCAGTCGTGACTAGCACTGCATGCATCTAGGAGCTCGAACTCCGCAGCCTTGAAAATGTGGCTCATCGTTTCAGGGAGGAATTTATTTATTACAGAAACATTCACACACCGGGAGTCGCGTTCCGTTTATGATTTATTGTTTCGGAATTAGTCTGGAAAAGCCAGAAAGACAAACAAGGCCATCACATTTCCACAATCCACATTTCCGGACTAGTCACACACTGTACATTAAATACAGTGCCTCGTACAATACAGTCTGCGCCCGTCTGTGAAGCAGTGTGACGACACACAGTGCTTCATCCAGGGACAAGTGGACTGCATACGACTGAAGCCACCCACATTAACACTTTAATTCCGTACAACGTGTCCAAGGTCAGCTCCTGTGTACTGTCTGTGAATAAGAGAAATGCTCACACATCCCCCCCCCCCCACACTGTGCAGGAAGAGTACCTATCTCCTCGGTCATGGGAATCTGACTCGTGAACATGTGTGAGCCCAAAACACAAAAGCTATTCTCTCTCTGTCGCATGTATTCTGTGATCAGAATTCATGCCAAAAATGTGAATGAGGGCAGTGAATTTGGTTGGATATGCTGTGCTGTGTAAAACGGGGGATTATTTATGGCTGGTAATCCCTTTGAGGAGGGGCCGAGGGCTCCTCTGGCTTCTCCGCTCGCTGATACACGGCCTGGACAAACACCCACTCTCCTCCTCTGGTCTGACCTCCCTCCAGTCGTTAAGCAGAAACAGCGGCGGTGGCAGGCACATGACGAGTCGGGAGACGCCGCTGGTCACGATGCATCATTCCCCTTGACAGCCACAGGGGGCGCACTCGGTCTGCCCACACCGCTTGCCGGTAGGAGGAGCTGGCTCCGAGCCTTGCTTCTGCAAGCAGGCAGGGGGACAGCATTAACACTTGGATCAGTGACAGGACCTACCTCAGACAAAGCAGCAATTAACTGAATATCTGTCTCTTTTGTTTGTTTATGTTACTGAGATAATTTATGATGCACATCAGAGTCAAGGTCATAGTTAAGATTGTGAGGTGGTTGGGGATAGAAACGCCAGAAAACATCACAAACAGAAGTTTCAGTCACAGATTAAGGAAACAAAACTTCTCGGTTCGGGTTAATTAGACCCTCAACCAGGTTCAGAGACTTTCTGACAGAACTTCTCCCATGAGCCAGAGATGTCCAGACCCATGTCCTGCTGTCATTGGGCCACTGGGTGTCAGTGTGGTGATATTCTGATAAAAGCCACCGTTGGCACATCCTGAGCACAGTGTGGTTCCACTCGTTATCGGCTTTTCCTCCCCCTACACCCTCTCCCTCCCCTGCTTTTCCTCCCCCTGTCCCCATCTTTGTTATCTCCTGTCCCAGCTCACCTGGGCTTGCCTGCGAGTGGGCCGCACAGGTTGGTTGTCAGGATGGTTGGGCGCCCACGGCCCCAGGCTCTGATTGGAGTAGAAGTCCATGGGGTAGACTTCCTTCCAACTCACTTCCTGCAGAGCCACAGCTGCCTGAGAGAGACGGGCAGATAACAACAAATCATGTTAAAATGAAGAAAAACAAACAAGAACAAGAAATCTGACAAGGTAAAGGTGCAACACCAGCATCCTCCGAGCTGCTGTGGTGCATGATGCTGCGGTTTTCTCCCTCTCCTGTTATCTAATGGATTTGCAGTTTATGGGCAAACTCCTACAGGAGAGCACAGAGTGATGAGGAGACGGGGCATGTACCGACTACACCGACAGGAGCTGTGTCATTACATTAAGCTGGGATAACAGGCAGCGTTGTCACGTTATCCCAATGCAGCTGCACTGCACGACACAACAGCTGCTGGAGGAGAGCGTCAACACTGGCATGACAGTGCTCTGACATAAGTGCAGACTGCTCCATATGGAGGAGGAGTGCTGGTGAATACTGATTGTGAATGAAAGAAAGATTCCCTCAATGACTGAACAGATGAATAAACGTGCATGAAAGGACGAGTAATGGGATTGTTCTTTTATTAATCTACCCAGCTGCTCATTCATCTTTCTATTCAGACTTAACTCTAGCGCCATACGACATTGGATCATTTTAGATATCATATAGAACAATGATGAGAAAACAATATATATGATAAAACTAAAAGAAAATAACATAATTTGACTGATAAAGGAACTCATTTTAAAAGAAAGAAAAAAAACG